>NC_074673.1:43881441-44003941 GCF_029448725.1 Salvelinus fontinalis | reverse complement strand
TTCCCCTAGCCCTTATCCCTTCCTCTAGCCCCTATCCCTTCCTCTAGCCCTTATCCTTTCCTCTAGCCCCTATCCCTTCCACTAGCCCCTATCCCTTCCTCTAGCCCCTAGCCCTTCCACTAGCCCTTCCCCTAGCCCTTATCCCTTCCCCTATCCCCTATCCCTTCCCCTAGCCCGTATCCCTTCCTCTAGCCCCTAGCCCTTCCACTAGCCCCTATCCCTTCCCCTAGCCCCTATCCCTTCCTCTAGCCCCTAGCCCTTCCCCTAGCCCGTATCCCTTCCCCTAGCCCCTAACCCTTCCTCTAGCCCCTAGCCCTTCCTCTAGCCCCTAGACCTTCCCCTAGCCCTTATCCCTTCCACTAGCCCCTATCCCTTCCTCTAGCCGCTAGCCTTTCCACTAGCCCTTCCCCTAGCCCCTATCCCTTCCCCTAGCCCTTATCCCTTCCCCTAGACCCTATCCCTTCCCCTAGCCCCTAGCCCCTATCCCTTCCTCTAGCCCCTCCCCTAGCCCGTATCCCTTCCCCTAGCCCTTATCCCTTCCACTAGCCCCTATCCCTTCCTCTAGCCACTAGCCCTTCCCCTAGCCCTTATCCCTTCCTCTAGCCCTTATCCCTTCCTCTAGCCCCTATCCCTTCCTCTAGCCCCTATCCCTTCCTCTAGCCCCTATCCCTTCCTCTAGCCCCTATCCCTTCCACTAGCCCATATCCCTTCCTCTAGCTGCTAGCCCTTCCCCTAGCCCTTATCCCTTCCCCTAGCCCGTATCCCTTCCCCTAGCCCATATCCCTTCCACTAGCCCCTATCCCTTCCACTAGCCCCTATCCCTTCCTCTAGCCCTTCCCCTATCCCTTCCACTAGCCCGTATCCCTTCCTCTAGCCCTTCCCCTAGCCCCTCCCCTAGCCCCTATCCTTTCCTCTAGCCTCTCCCCTAGCCCCTATCCCTTCCACTAGCCCCTCCCCTAGCCCCTATCCCTTCCACTAGCCCCTATCCCTTCCTCTAGCCCTTCCCCTAGCCCCTATCCCTTCCACTAGCCCCTATCCCTTCCCCTAGCCTCTATCCCTTCCTCTATCCCTTCCTCTAGCCCTTCCTCTAGCCCCTATCTCTTCCACTAGCCCCTCCCCTAGCCCCTATCCCTTCCCCTAGCCCTTATCCCTTCCCCTAGCCCCTATCCCTTCCACTAGCCCCTATCTCTTCCACTAGCCCCTATCTCTTCCTCTAGCCCCTCCCATAGCCCCTATCCCTTCCCCTAGCCCTTATCCCTTCCCCTAGCCCCTATCCCTTCCACTAGCCCCTATCTCTTCCACTAGCCCATATCTCTTCCTCTAGCCCCTCCCATAGCCCCTATCCCTTCCCCTAGCCCATATCCCTTTCCCTAGCCCCTAGGTGTTCTCAGATCTGAAAGGACTGGAACTATAACTAATGCCCTTAAAAAAGTATGCTGTGTATTTAAGGGCTTTGCATGTCATCAATAAGACAGTGTGTGGCTTCTCTTACCAGCCTGAGTGGTTGTGCTGCTTTCTATTCAATATACTATTCAGTATTATCTCCTGTATGTTTAGCATCCGGCTATCAGTTCCAGAGCATCAACGAGGACACCACCAGAAACATAAGAGTACATGATGAGGTGACTTATCATTAACATAAATAGCATTGTTCAATATCTGACTCAGATGAGGCAGAAGCACAAGATGTTGTTTTACGATCTCTGAACGTTGCTATTTCGGCGGCGTCCTCCGTAATAGCTGTGAGTTATTAATGCTAAATAAATTGTGTGAACTGTGTCAGTGCCTGGCTAATAGATTCAGCAAAAAATATCGGAAATACAATCAAACGCTTGAGTAAGAAGCAAACACAAACAAACGCACACACACACACACACACACACACACACACACACACACACACACACACACACACACACACACACACACACACACACACACACACACACACACACACACACACACACACACACACACACACACACACACACACACAGTGATAAATCCCGTTCACAGGCACACGATGGAGCCTCACGGTCGGTGCGTTGCCATAGAAACTGTGGAGCAGGGAGAATCCACGCCTTGAAGAGTTAACGTGGCAGCTAGCTAGGACAACGCAAGGCTCCTCTAACGTCTAAAGATGCACAGCCGTCTGAGAAGGACAACACAAACACTTAGCATTGAGATTCCTCTATACTTGCGCACACACATGCACGCACAGAGACAGAGAGACACACACACACACACACACACACATACATACACACACACCAGGCTATGTACGCACACGCATGCACACACACGCACTCCGTGCTTAGATCTGTGTGCCCTTGCAGCAAGATGCTCCTTAACCAAACCAGTCACGTACTGTATCATAGATCACTTACAAAGGCTTAGCACTTTTATGCTTGAGCCTGCCATACACACACACTTAGCCACAATAACTCTAAGCCCTCTACAGCAGAAATCAGCCCACTCCAGTGTCTGTGGACGTGCATGTGTGTACTAGCGCATGAAAATGAGTGTGTGTTCAGTCATATTGAAAATATACATACCAGAGGCTGCAGGGACCACTTCATATCCTAGCTCACGCGCGTGTGGGTGTGTGTTTATCACACCCTGCACCACTGTCACCATGCACTCATACACATAACAGCAACAACGGAACCAGAGTGTTTCTGAGTGCATGGAAATCCCCGGAGATTACCAATAACAACTAAACCTTAGGGGTTTGTGTCCCAATAGCACCTTTGGCCATACACCATCTACAGTAGTGCACTATGTAGGGAATAGGGTGCCATTTGGGACGCAAGGTCAGCAGCTAACAAAGCTAATGACTGGCTGCCATTGTCGTCATTGCAGACATACCAGACCAGTTCGCAGCCAGCTGACACAGACGACTAGCTACTTTCTCCTCAAGACGAATGCATTAACGGTTTGTTTTGCGGCTGTTGGTTTTCTAGATGCTTGACTGTCACATTGGTATAAGCAGTGTAATTACAGCACAAGAACCCACAGGGTGAGAGAGCAGTATTGTGGTTGCAGGTTACAATGGGAGTGTGTATAGTGTGTACATACAGCGCGTTCAAGAGTATTCAGACCCCTTCCCATTTTCCACATTTTGTTACGTTACAGCCTTATTCTAAAATATATATATATTTTTAACTCCCCCTCAAATCTACACACAATACCCCATAATGAAAAAGCAAAAACAGGTTTTTAGTAAATTTTGCAAATGTATTAAAAATAAAAACCTGAAATATCATATTTACATAAGTATTCAGACCTTTTGCTATAAGATTTGAAATTGATCTCAGGTGCATCCTGTTTTCATTGATCATCCTTGAGATGTTTCTACAACTTGATTGGAGTCCACCTGTGGTAAATTCAATTGATTGTACATGATTTGGAAAGGCACAACTGTCTATATAAGGTCCCACAGTTGACAGTGCATGTCAGAGCAAAAACCAAGCCATGAGGTCGAAGGAATTGTCCGTAGAGCTCCAAGACAGGATTGTGTCGAGGCACCGATCTGGCAAAGGGTAGCAAAACATGTCTACAGCATTGAAGGTCTCCAAGAACACAGTGTCCAGTATTGGAACTACCAAGACTCTTCCTAGAGCTGGCCGCCCGGCCAAACTGAGCAATCAGGGGAGAAAGGCCTCAATCAGGGAGGTGACCAAGAACCCAATGGTCACTCTGAAAGAGCTCCAGAGTTCAACTGTGGAGATGGAAGAACCTTCCCGAAAGACAACCATCTCTGCAGTACTCTACCAATCAGGCCTTTACGATAGACGGAAGCCACTCCTCATTAAAAGGCACATGACAGCCTGCTTGGAGATTGCCAAAAGGCAACTAAAGGACTCTCAAACCATGAGAAACAAGATTCTCTGGTCTGATGAAACCAAGATTGAACTCTTTGGCCTGAATGCCAAGCGTCACATCTGGAGGAAACATGGCGCCATCCCTACAGTGAAGCATGGTGGTGGCAGCATCATGCTGTGGGGTAGTTTTCAGTGACAGGGACTGGGAAACTAGTCAGAATCGAGGGAAAGATGAACGGAGCAAAGTACAGAGAGATCCTTGATGAAAACCTGCTCCAGAGCACTCAGGACCTCAGACTGGGGTGAAGGTTCACCTTCCAATAGGACAACAACCCTAAGCACACAGCCAAGACAAAGCAAGAGTGGCTTCGGGACAAGTCTCTGGATGTCCTTGAGTGGCCCAGCCAGAGCCCGGACTTGAACCTGATCCAACATCTCTGGAGAGACCTGAAAATAGCTGTTCAGTGACGCTCCCCATCCAACCTGACAGAGCTTGAGAGGATCTGCAGCGAATAATAGGAGAAACTCCCCAAATACAGGTGTGCCAAGCTTGTAGTGTTATACCCAAGAAGACTCGAGGCTGTAATCGCTGCTAAAGGTGCTTCAACAAAGTACTGAGTGAAGGGTCTGAATATAATATCAGTTTTTTTTCCTTTACATTTGCAAAACATTTCTTAACCTGATTTTGCTTTGTCATGATGAAGTATTGTGTGTGGATTGATGAGGGGGAAAAAACAATTCAATACATTTTAGAATAAGCCTGTAACGTAACAAAATGTGGACAAGTCAAGGGGTCTGAATACTTTCTGAATGCACTGTACATGGTAACAGAAATTTGTGTGTAAGCACTGTCCCACCTCAGGGTAGCGTGGGTGCAAGAGACCTGCCCGGTGCTCTATGGAATGTCCTGTGTGTGTGTGTGTGTGTGTGTGTGTTGAGCGGGTCCAGACAGGACTCTCTCTCAGACATGGTAAATTAGAGTGGGAAGCATTTTCCACCCTGAAACACCTTTTTGTGTGTGTGGACATGCCCAGAACTCAACTCACTCATAAAGGCTAGTGATGGGAAGTTCGACTCTTTTTACAGACTCAGATCTTTTCAACTCGTTCAGTCAAAACAACTAATCTTTCGGCTCCTTTTGTTAATTTGATTCAGTAATGCCCAGAGCATGCACAACCCCCTACCGGCGAACGATGAACTAAAAACTAGAAAAGTTCATGATTCTACATGCCTCTCGTTCACCATAAGGGGCTTATTGTCATTGCCATTTGTTACTGAGACTTATAAAAGTGTACTTCAAACAATGTACATGTGTGAAGGCTAGGGATACAAATAAGCTGATTTATTGCTAGCTTTGAAACGAGGTCTAGCCTAATTGTGGCCGCAACCAAACTAGATTGTGAACGACTCTTGGCGGAATGCTCTCTGCTTGACTGCCGCGAGCGAGATGAGCACAATATCGTTTGCGAACTGCAGCTGCCCCCCAAACGATTAGTTCTCAAGTATTTAGCAGAGGCATGCGTTTGTTTTGGTTCTACAAAAGGTGTCCAGCGGTAATGTTGAATAATCTATTCATTCTTGCATCATTCAATCAATGATCAGTTCTAAACGTGTATTTTTCTTCTCTATGCTCATGATCTATTTTTCTGTCCGCACATGATAGACAGTTTGTGATCAGAGCACGTCTCCGGAGCCACTGAGTCGGATGAGCGTGTTTAAATCCTGCTGTAGAATTCATTGTGGCCAGTCAGCAGGTCAAACAAACGACTAAAATGAACGGGTCCCTCAGAAAAACGAATCATGACTCTCGAGTCAGTAAAAAGAGTTGTTCAAAAAGAATGAATCGTTTGCGAACTGCACACCACTTAATAAAGGCCAGAGTAGTGTGCGGAAGACAAACACACAGTACTGAAGAGCCTGTTCTCTAACTCTCCACGAAAACACACACACCCACACACTTCCACTGTCCCACCCTGCAAAGGCATTTAGAGTCCCTGCAGTGCATTTCCAAAGCCCATCCCTATCAAAGGATGTCATGATTATGGGGAGGTAACAGTCTCACAAATTCACGTGTAAAAACATGTTTTGAGCTTTGGAGAAAATATTGTATGTTCACGTATACACTTATATGAAATTCCCAATCTGGTCCTCATACCATCATGGCCGCTTAATCATCCCCAGCTTCCAATTGGCTCATTCATTCCCCCTCCTCTCCCCTGTAACTATTCCCCAGGTCGTTGCTGCAAATGAGAATGTGTTCTCAGTCAACTGAGCTTTTAAAATGAGGGTTAAATAAAAAATTCAAATTAAATGTGAACGGAATAGTAGCTGAGAGACATGGAGGTTGGAGAGTAGAAAAGACAAAAGAGAGAGAGAACACAGTATCCGGGGAAGATAAATGAAATAAAGGTAGACGAAAGGCACACTGGATGTACCGGTAGTTTAGGTAAATCACTTCCCAGTGTTTCAGAGCACAGTGATACCCCTCCTATCCCCAAGGCCTCTGTTCTAATTGCTAAATGGGGGAGAAAGACATGAGAAAAGCTAAGAAGCTGTCGTCTTTGTCAGCTCCAAATCCCTAATTCTTTGTCTTTGAAAACCTATGCAGTTCTATGAACTTATGGTTATACTGTATACACCATGAATGAGTTCCTTCCAAATACACTGAGTATAGCAAACCTTCCTAACATTGAGTTGCACCCCCCCCCCCCCTTCATTTCAGATACAACAACCACATTATACCCCTGTTCACTCAGTAACATCTATCTTTAAAAAAACATCTTCACATATTGATTACTTAACACCACTACCCGTGACTACAGGCAACATATTGATTACCTCGCACCAAAGTAACGTACTGAATGGGTTGAGCCATTCAGTTGTTAGAGCATGGCGCTTGCAACGCCAGGGTTGTGGGTTCAATTCCCACGGGGGGACCAGGGTTCAATTCCCACGGGGGGACCGGGATGAATATGTATGAACTTTCCAATTTGTAAGTCGCTCTGGATAAGAGCGTCTGCTAAATTACTTAAATGTAAATGTAAATGAATGCTGAGCATGACTGTTACCAAGGAAACACATTTAATAGCGATGGAACTCCACTGTCACCCAGGTAACCTATTGATTAGGCCTGCTATCATCATGTCTGACTCTGAACATCCTGGTACCTCTAGGCAGAGGTCACCTAGGGGTTAAACCACTTCACCTGGGAAACATAGACCTAGTGGTTACTGAACACACTGTTGTCATCTAGTAGGTAACACCATAGCAATAAGGAATATGGATTCTATCGGTAACACAGATCCTATAATTCCGTCAATCATAGGATCTCTATGGCTTACACTTTGATGCCTGTCAGTCAACTTAGTGATGGATCAGTTATGGAATGTTGCTGTCACCTCAGTGATAAATTGAGAAAAACTGAGTACTATTAAGACAGACTGACATAGGCTACTGTAGCTGAATGAAGACTTTTTATTTCAGCTGCCTGTCATTGCGGTGAGTCATTGATAAATGAGGTGCATTATCACCTAGGCAACAGCCATTACTTAGCAACTCGACTGTCCACTCAGCGAGGCTTCAATGACTAAACAGTGAGCACCAGCCTTTCTCAGTCAGAACCAAAACACCATCGCATCCCCCTGGTAATAGGCTACCACTCTCTCTTTCACTGATTCATCATCATCTCTCTCCCTCCCTCCCTCCCTCCCTCCCTCCCTCCCTCCCTCCCTCCCTCCCTCCCTCCCTCCCTCCCTCTCCTTCTCTCTCCTTCTCTCTCCCTCCCTCTCTCTCTCTCTCGCTCTCTCCTTCTCCGTCCATATCAGTCTCTTCCAGCAGCAGGTCAGGCAAGCTGACTCATTTGCTCCTTTCCTCCGGTATGTCTGCTGCTCTGCACATGACAGGGAAGTGAGATCTCACTGCTATTTCAGTCTACAGCCTGCCTGCCTGACGTCACGCAGCACTGCCCCCACACTATCCATACCCGCCATGATGAATCTGTGCATTACCACTCACCTACCACACGATTATGGATCTGAGTCTACAGGTATCTGTACAAAACATTACCATATATTGGCAATTACAGCTCTGTAGTGCAATACATTACTGTCCACACACCTAGCTCACCATTTTGGTTCTCTCTGTGTACAATACATTAAAAAAAATTCAGCCCGGCATTAGCGCTGTAACATATACTGTGCAAAATCATTATACTACGGTTCCACTAACCAACTAAACACACCAACCTCGCTATTACAGTAAACTCTGTTTAACTCAACACTGAACCATGCACGAGAGCACCAGCTGTTCCGGACAACTGTGTGATCACGCTCTCCGAAGCCAACGTGAGTAAGACCTTTAAACACAAGGACGCAGGGCCAGACAGATTACCAAGACGCATACTCTGAGCACAGAGCATGCGCTGACCAGCTGGCAATTGACCCAGACTGTAATACCTACATGTTTCAAGGAGACCACCATAATCCCTGTGCCCAAGAATGCCAAGGTATGCTAATGTCAATGCTGTTCATTGACTACAGCTCAGCGTTCAACACCATAGTGCCCTCCAAGCTCATCAATAAGCTAAGGACCTTGGGACTGAACACCTCCCTCAACTGGATCCAGGACTTCCTGACGGGCCGGCCCCAGGTGGTGATGGTTGGTAACAACACGTCTGCCATGCTGACCCTAAACACGGGAGCCTCTCAGGTGTGTGTGCTTTGTCCCCTTCTGTACTCCCCTTTCACCCACGACTGCATGACTCCAACACCATCATTAAGATTGCAGACGACACAACGGCTGTAGGCCTGATCACCGACAACGATGAGACAGGCTATAGGGAGGTCAGAGACCTGGCAGTGTGGTGCCAGGACAACAACCTCTACCTCAACGTCAGCAAGACAAAGGAGCTGATCGTAGACTACAGGAAACGGAGGGCCGAGCACACCCCCATCCACATTCACGTTCCTCAGTGTCCACATCACTAAGGATCTATAATGGTCCAAACACAACAACACAGTCATGAAGAGGCCTCTTCCCGCTCAGGAGGCTGAAAAGATTTGGCATGGGCCCTCAGATCCTCAAAAAGTTATTAATTGAGAGCATCTTGACTAGCTGCACTTGGTATGTCAACTGCTTGGCATCGGACCGCAAGGCGCTACAGAGGGTATCATCAAATCAAATCAAGCTTTATTTATATAGAACATTTCAGACACTGATGAAGGAAAAAAAGTTTAAAAAACAATGAAAAAGAAAACAAATATTTACTACACAACAAACATGAGGATAAACAAACAAAAGAATAACAATAAAAACTGAAAGAAAAAAAAACCCTAAGGAAAATAAAAAATAAAAAGACAAGTTTTAAGAATATGTCCACAGTTTTGGCCTCCCTCAGGTTCTCTGGCAGGCTATTCCAGAAGCTAGGGGCAGAGGAACTAAAGGCTGCCTCTCTATGCCTCTTGGTCCTAGGCTTTGGGATAGTTAAAATACCAGAGGACCTGAGGGACCTACTGGGTACATAACTAAAAAGCATGTCTGACATGTAGTGGATGTACAATTGTGGATTGTTTTAAAAACCAATAGAAGGAATCTTCAATTGAATTCTAAAACTCCCAGGCAGCCAGTGCAGAGACGTTAAAACCGGTATAGTGCATGCCCTCCGTCTGGTCTTGGTCAGTACCCATGCTGCAGGTTTTCACCGGCTTCGAGGGCATTATCACTTTTATACAACGGGTTACCAACATATTCAAATAATAATTGGCATATTTTCATTAAAAACGTTCTTTTGATTAATTTATTAATATATTTTTTATTTGACCTTTATTTAACCACGTAGGCTAGTTGAGAACAAGTTCTCATTTACAACTGCGACCTGGCTAAGAATAAAGCAAAGCAGTTCGACACTTACAACAACACAGAGTTACACATGGAATAAACAAACATACAGTCAATAATACAGTAGAAAAGTATATATTCAGTGTGTGCAAATTAGGTAGGATAAGGGAGGTAAGGCAATAAATAGGCCATGGTGGCGAAGTAATTACAATATACCAATTAAACACTGGAGTGATTGATGTGCAGAAGATGAATGTGCAAGTAGAGATACTCTGGTGCAAAGGAGCAAGATAAATAAATAAATACAGTTTGGGGATGAGGCAGTTGGATGGGCAATTTACAGATGGGCTATGTACAGGTGCAGTGATCTGTGAGCTGCTCTGTCAGCTGGTGCTTAAAGCTAGTGAGGGAGATATGAGTCTCCAGCTTCAGTTATTTTTGCAGTTCGTTCCAGTCATTGGCAGCAGAGAACTGGAAGGAAAGGCGGCCAAAGAAGAAATTAGCTTTGGGGGTGACTAGTGAGATTACCTGCAGGAGTGCGTGCTATGGGTGGGTGCTGCTATGGTGACCAGTGAGCTGAGAGAAGGTGGGGCTTTACCTAGCAGAGACTTGTAGATGACCTGGAGCCAGTGGGTTTGGCGACGAGTATGAAGCGAGGGCCAGCCAACGAGAGCGTACAGGTCGCAATGGTGGGTAGTATATGGGGCTTTGGTGACAAAACGGATGGCACTGTGATTGACTGCATGCAATTTGTTGAGTAGAGCGTTGAAGTCTATTTTTTAAATGACATCGCCGAAGTCAAGGATCGGCAGGATAGTCAGTTTTACGAGGGTATGTTTGGCAGCATGAGTGAAGGATGCTTTGTTGTGAAATAGGAAGCTGATTCTAGATTTAATTTTGGATTGGAGATACTTAATGTGAGTCTGGAAGGAGAGATTACAGTCTCACCAGATACCTAGGTATTTGTAGTTGTCCACATATTCTAAGTCAGAACCATCCAGAGTAGTCATTATTAATACTACTTCATCCTTCCACGAGATATAGTCCCGAACAAATCTAGGGTTGCTACCCAAGCCGGCTGGTCGTTCTATTGGTTCGGTTGCCAGAGACGCGACCCAGTTGTTCAGTCTTTTTGTTTTGTATCTATGGACGCGACCCAGTCGTTCAGTCTTTTTGTTTTGTATCTATGGACGCGACCCAGTCGTTCGTTCTAAATGTTCCATTGGCTGGCAACGTTCTTATCCCTTGCTTGCTAGCTAGCCAACTACGGCTAACTTACAGTGACATCAAACAGTGCAGCCAGAATAACAGCAAAGTAGCTGCATTTGCATTTGTTTAAGCTGTTTTCTAGTGACATTTATTTGGATACATCCATAACAATGAGCTAATGATGCAAAATTTCTCTCTCAAAATTTCTCACGGAAAATGTGCTCTCTCGTCAGGACACTTGTTCAGAGGAGCTAGCCAACAACACAGCTAACACAATAACTTCAAACTGGAGCTGGAAAGACTGCAAACTAGCTGCAATTAATTTCCTTTTATATGTTTTCTTTAAGTAGTTCTTTGTATATATCCATAAAAATGATGCTGATTCATGATTTCAACTGGCTGTGAAAAGCTGCCTGCCTGTCTGTCTCGTCCCGACTCCCGACACGTTCATTACTATGCGACAGATGGAGATAGAATGTGAATATTGAAACAATGTTGCAAATGTCGGAGAGACAGACAGCAAGGTTTATACAAATCTCCGCTGTTGAAAACTAAATGTTTAGTTTTAAAATAAATGTAAGATAATGTCTAGATGCTTTTTATAGTGGAGATCAAGTTTATAAATAGCCAAGCTGGGCTGATGAGACAGTGGACTGTACAGTCAGATGGAACAGAGTAAATAGGTATTTTAACGTCATAGATTTAGCCGGTGGTAACTTGTGGAATAGACACCGGCTGGAATGCAGTTTTAACGAATCAGCATTCAGGATTAAACCTACCCGTTGTATAATTAAGCAATAAGGCCCAAGGAGGTGTGGTATATGGACAATATACCACGGCTAAGGGCTGTTCTTAGGCACGACGCAATGCCTGGACACAGCCCTTAGCAGTGGTATATCGGACAAAAAAAAATCACAAACCCCCGTTGTGCCTTATTGCTATTATAAACTGGTTACCAACATAATTAGAGCAGTAAAAATAATTGTTTTGTCATACCTGTGGTATACGGTCTGATACACCATGGCTGTCAGCCAATCAGCAATCAGGGCTTGAACCACCCTGTTTATAACAGTCAATAGATGCTGATTTGACTGTTTGTCTATTTTCCCATGGGAAGCAAATTAATACTGTACTACATGCTGCACTACACTGACCTACACACTACTACACACAACAACATACACCCAAGCAAGCAAACACAAAAACATGCACCCAAGCACACATAAAACCCATACAAAGCAAACTAAAAAGCATGCAAACTGTATAAAATGTAAAGGCACCCAACTACCCACACACATTAATACAGAAACACACCAGTAAGCATATACACAAGACCCCATACACACTGGCACTGTCACTCTACGGCACAGTCAGCCACCCACCCACTCCTGGATGGGAGTTTTGTTCCCTAGAAGTGCTTGACTTTTCTTTTGAATAACATTTGCATTGAGAAAAATGGCTTGCTAGCTGGCGTGCTACTTCTCACTGACGTCACAGCCTGTTCCAATGTCACTGGCCCATGTCACAGCTCACACACACACACACTGCACACACTGTACAGACTGTACACACTCTCAAACAAACGTGCAAACACATCACACACACAGAGCCTTGAGGCCGTGAGGCACATTGTGTTTATGCTGGGTGTGCAGTTATGTCAGAAGCCTGACTCTCCTCTACTGACACAACAGCCAAGATGCTTTTGTGTGTCTGTGATGTTTACTACAGAGATTGTGTGTGTGAATTTGTACTTACATGTTCATGTGCGTGTGTGTATGCATTGCTGAACATCACGCCATTCACCTTGGCTGTGACGTGACCACAAACAACCCTGAAGAGTTGCAGTATAATAGCTGCATTCTTGCACATATCAAGACACATCCCCAAACAGTACATATCTAGCTACAGAGTACCACTAAGTACTGTATCACTCAACCACTCAAACAGTATATATCTAGCTACAGAATACCACTAAGTACTGTATCATTCAACCACTCAAACAGTATATATCTAGCTACAGAATACCACTAAGTACTGTATCACTCAACCACTCAAACAGTATATATCTAGCTACAGAGTACCACTAAGTACTGTATCACTCAACCACTCAAACAGTATATATCTAGCTACAGAATACCACTAAGTACTGTATCACTCAACCACTCAAACAGTATATATCTAGCTACAGAAAACCACTAAGTACTGTATCACTCAACCACTCAAACAGTGTATTCACATCCATATTCATCCAGTGATGTCAACGGGAGCCATGGCCTTTATGGAGGTCAATTACTCCCAAGCTGATAAGAGGAGGAAGACTGTTAGCTCTGAAATAGAAACACACAGCCTGGGCTGCTCTTAATGCATCTGAATTCTATACACAACACAATTACCTCCCCTAGGTGTTTACAGTCTGCATTATGGTTGTACAAAAGGTAAACATCTGACCAATGAATGTTGTTGAAGTGTTGCGTGAGGGTTTAGGCTGAATGTTTTCAGGACGTCATAGTAAAAATGTTGAGACAACATCACCCCCTGATATCTAAATTCAACGTTGTTAAGATGTTATCTCGTTGTGAATGTGTTTTTCCATTTGGATTGTCACACGGTTGCTCAGCATCTTCCACAAACAAGTGCAGGCACGCACAGTGGGACGCACGTACGTACGCACGCACACACACACACACACACACACACACACACACACAATGCCTACACTACCCTCTAGGGATGTGCAAGGTTATTTGAATATTCTAACGGATGTTAGTATTCGAATACTAGTGTGAGTATTCATTTTAGTGAGATTTTTTTGTTGACATATTTTAACACTGAAAAGGCTTTTTCTAAATTGTATTAAAATATCCATGTGACACTGTTATGTACTACAAGGATATACCATGACATTTAAAATTATTAATTTAATAAAACAACAAACTTTTCAATTTTGTTTTTATGACATGTGCCACATAAAAAGACCAGTATCCAACCGGTAACTTTGTGTAGCAAGTTGGGTGAGCATTCAATAACGCAATGCAATATGAACTAAAATCCCAAAACATTAAGTATATCTTTTTCACTTTTACCCCTTTTTCTCCCCAGTCTTGTCTCATCACTGCAACTCCCATACAGACTCGGGAGAGGCGAAGGTTGAGAGCCATGTGTCATCCGAAACACGACCCAACCAAGCCGCACTGCTTCTTGACACAATGCCCACTAAACCCGGTAGCCAGTCGGAGGAAACACCATACACCTGGCGGACCGTATCGGCGTGCATGCGCCCGGCCCGCCACAGGAGTCGCTAGAGCGCGATAGAACAAGGATATCCCTGCCGGCCAAACCCTCCCCTAACCCGGACGACGCTGGGTCAATTGTGCGCCGCCCCATTGGTCTCCTTGGCCGGCTGCGACAGAGCCTGGGGCCGGATTCACAAAACCTTCTTAACAAGACATTTCTTCTTAACTGACATTTTTTTCCTTAACTATAGACTTAACTATAGGCCACTTGGGAGGCCTCACGAAATTAAAAGTTATCGAAATGAGAAGGAGTAGGCTACAATGAGCAAGCAATAGCTAGGCTTTTGATTTATTGTAATGGGGTTGGGGAGATAGGCTAATTGAGGCCAAATGCTGCCATATCTAGCTATGGCTGACTAACTTAGCTAGCTGGCTAGCTTCTCTAGGCTACTCCAGTTAATACAGGCCCTGTTATATGGGATGATAAATAACATTGCGACTGCTACAAGTTAGCTCGTATTGTCAGACAAGCTGCTTGTCTGCTCGGCTCGCTCCCATCTCACACACCGCCCCCTCCACAACTGCAGCAGTAAGAGTGCCAGCCTCTCTCTCCCTCGCGAAGCAGTGCTCATGTTAAAAATGTAACTAAAACAAACCCAGATGTATTTCGAATATCCGGATATTTGATGAACATTCAGATAGTCAGCCCTCTCTCCCACAGAGACACCAATCTCGCCCCTCCCTCCCTCTTCATCTACCTGTTTTTGAAGGCTCTGTGTCGTAGCCTCAGCACGCTCATAGCCAGGCCCCAAGACTTGGGCCTAGACGGACTACGATTCATAGAGAAGGATGGTTGGACACACACGGACCGTCAGACGAGGCAGTCCTCTCAGATGTGGTCGAGCTGAGGAGAAGACGATGTGTGTGTGACACACACTGTGCTGGCCAAGCAGAGGGGGCCAGGCCCAGAATTCCAAGCCCAGTCACATGGTGCTCTCTCACCTAGCTGCTAATGGCCCTGCCTACCATGCATTGGACCACACGTAGCCACACACACGCACACACCCACAGACATGCGAATGCACGCACAGAGGCACACACACACACACACACACACACACACACACACACACACAGAGAGGCACACACACACACACACACACACACACACACACACACACACACACACACACACACACACACACACACACACACACACACACACACACACACACACACACACACACACACACACACACACACACACACACACACACGCCACCAACACACAACTAAACCCACACTCAGATTCACACCACACAAACACAACACGGACTGAAGTACACACAAACACAAATTATGAAAACACACACTACACGCGATGATGTCCACACACAAACTACCAAGGACAATAACGTCCTTTTTAAAATGATTTATTTTTTACCCTTATTTTACCAAGTAAGTTGACTGAGAACACATTCTCATTTACAGCAACGACCCGGGCAATAGTTACAGGGGAGATGAGGGATGAATGAGCCAATTGGAAGCTGGGGATGATTAGGCGGCCATGATGGTATAATGTCTTCACTCCACACAGACACAGGACATTAAGGCAGGGTCATATTGCCGTTTCTGCTTCAGCCAACTTACTTGTCTTGCATAAGCAATCAACTACTGCCTTGTTGACTGCCGAAACAGTCAGGTACCCAGGCAAGGTATCATTGCTGTCTTCCCCCATGCATTAGTGTGTGCGTGTGTGTGTGTGTGTGTGCGCGTGCCAGGGGGCAGCAGGAACTAAGAGATTTATAGTAGGCCGTCATGCTGGTGTAACCGATGTGAAATGGCTAGCTAGTCAGCGGTGGTGCGTGCTAATAGCGTTTCAAATCGGTGACGTCACTCGCTCTGAGGTATTGAAGTAGTTGTTCCCCTTGCTCTGCAAGGGGAACAACTAGCGGCATTTGTGGAGCGATGGATAACGATGCTTTGTGGGTGTCAGCTGTTGGTGTGTGCAGAGGGTCCCTGGTTCGAGCCCGGGGCGAGGGGACGGACGAAAGTTATACTGTTACATTGATGTTGTTGACCCGGATCACTAGTTGCTGTGGAAAAGGAGGAGGTCAAAAGGGGGGTGAGTGTAACCGATGTGAAATGGCTAGCTAGTTAGCGGTGGTGCGCGCTAATAGTGTTTCAATCGGTGATGTCACTCGCTCTGAGACCTGAAGTAGTTGTTCCCCTTGCTCTGCAAGGGCCGTGGATTTTATGGAGCGATGGGTAACGATGCTTCGTGGGTGTCAGTTGTCTATGTGTGCAGAGGGTCCCTGGTTGGAGCCCGGGTCGGGGCGAGGGAAGGACGAAAGCTATAATGTTACACTGGGCACTTGGGACGGTACAACACACACACGCACAAAAGCACTCACATGCACACAGGCAGACAATCAAAGACCTGCAAGCCGACACACATGTAAACAAACAAACAGACCATTATCATTCCAGTGCTTTAAATCAGCAGCTATATCAGCAGAGATTAAGCCTCTGGTGACCCAGAGTTTACCCCTACACTGCTAATCTTCAGAGGGCCCTCCCTCCCTCTCTGTGGCACTCTATCTTTGTCGATCTCTCTTCATCTCTCTCTTATGATGTCCCTCCCGCTCCACTATCTGTCTCTCTTTCTCTCTCTCTCTGTTCCACTATCTCTCTCTCGCTCTCTATCTTTGCCAAAGCTTACTTTGGATATTTACAATATTACAATAATAATCATCAAAATTGTCAATGGGACAACAGTAACAACAATAACCAACGGTCAAAATAACCATTGAACAATAACAGTATAGAGGACAGGTTAATTGGTCTGTCAGACACTGTCCCTCATCTTATGGCAGGCAGCAATGTAGTGCGCTGCCAACCCACAGCTCTCTGCGTCCTCCCCCAACAGGACGGGTAGCCTATTCTCATCAGAGAGGTCTTTGAAACCTTAAATAAGGGTTTCCAATTTGGGGACATGACACTCTCTAATTGTTTTATGTTATTTGAATTTTGTCAGGAATGCAGCTCTGTCTCGGGTTCTGCTGTGGGGCAGTGGTTGCACAGCCTTTCCTCTACAGGGAGCCAGGTTTTCCTGTATCTACTCTTCTCAATGGCAAGGCTGTGCTCACGGAGCCTGTACTTTGTCAAGGTTTTTCTAAGGTTTTGATCAGTAACCATGGTCAAATAGTTAGCCGCGGTGTACTGTCGATTTAGGGCCAGACAGCACTGCATTTTGCTTTGTGCTTGTGTTTCCCAATAAGCGATGTAGTTTTGCTTTGACTGTGTTGTAATTTGGTTTATTCTGATTGATTGGATGTTCTGGTCCTGAGGCTTCAGTCTGTTAGTAGAACAGGTTTGTAAAATCAGCCCCAGGATCAGCTGGATGAGGGGACTCTTTTTTTCTTTGCTCAGCTCTTGGCATTGCAGGGCTTGGCTGTGCTCACTGAGCCTGTACTTTGTCAAGGTTTTTCTAAGGTTTTGATCAGTAACCATGGTCAAATAGTTAGCCGCGGTGTACTGTCGATTTAGGGCCAGACAGCACTGCATTTTGCTTTGTGCTTGTGTTTCCCAATAAGCGATGTAGTTTTGCTTTGACTGTGTTGTAATTTGGTTTATTCTGATTGATTGGATTTTCTGGTCCTGAGGCTTCAGTCTGTTAGTAGAACAGGTTTGTAAAATCAGCCCCAGGATCAGCTGGATGAGGGGACTCTTTTTTTCTTTGCTCAGCTCTTGGCATTGCAGGGCTTGGTAACTATTTGTCTCTCTCTCTCTGTCCACTATCTGTCTATCTCTCTCTGTTCCACTATCTGTCTCTCTCTCCATCTCTATTTTAAGCCCCCCATCAGGACATCTCTGTTCCAAGGCGATCATTGTGCCACATTCCTCCTCTCCTCTTAAATAGACATTTCCTGAGTCACTCTCTGGATGGTTCCGTCCCTCTCCCCCTCCATTTCCCTTTCTCTGCAAAGTTCATTTACAATGGTATGTTAGCTTGGAGGTACAAAGTTCAGTATGTTACCAACCATACCTATCAGTAATATTCTATCTGATTGTTAGATGTGATACTCCTAATAATAATATTTCTGTGTATATTGAAAATGACACAGCAGTTGCATATACTGTAACGGCCAGACATACAGGTTTCAGTCAGTGAGTCAGCTAGTTAAGTCGTGACGGTCCTCTTCCTCCAAACCAGCCTGTCATTAGGACTGACTGTCTGACTGGGGTTACTGGACCAGATCAGGTTCCACTGGAAGAAACAGAAACCCGCTCAGTTGGAAACAAACACCGGATGACAGAGAGAAAAGAAGACGGGGAAATTAAAGAAGGACAGGTGGAGAACGAGCGAGAGGAAGAGAGAGAGCAAGAGAGGGTAAATAGTTGGTCCCAGAGGAAACCATTGCATGCTGCATGTAAACATATTGAGTAAACAGGGACACAGTGTGCTATCAGACCTAAACACACACAAGCCATTTTATTCACGTGCAGCAGAAGAGGGAAGGGGGGGGGGAAAGTCTGGATGATCACAATACCAGACCGCTATAATGACAGTAAATTGCTGTTACTCAAGACAGATGCCAAAATATATTTTCAACCATTATGGCTTCTACAATATTTGTGGATGTACTCCTTCATGATATGACCATGACATGGAAACATAAGGCATTGAGAAAACATCTATAGGTGATTAAACAGTTGATTATTCGGTATATGGAAGATCTAGGCCTATAGCCTCATATTGTCAGTGAGAGAAGAAGTACATTTCTATTGTTTATTTCACTTTTGTTTATTATCTACTTCACTTGCTTTGGCAATGTTAACATGTGTCCCATGCCAATAAAGCCCTTAAAATGAACTTGAAATTGATAGCATGATAGCACAAACAGACTGGCTATGGAAGAACCCTTCTGTCCCTCAACCATAACCTTTAACCCTGGAATCCCTTGAACCCTAGCGACCTGCGTGTGACACCTGAACCAGATGGATTCTGACTCATCCTGTAGATCAGGTGACTACAGCGGAATCACATGACCACGCATCGGGGGTGTCGTGTGGTGTGTCTTGTTCATTCTGCTCAAGGCCCTGTTTGATTCAATAAAAAATCCAATTGTAATTCTATGGCCCTTCTAATTCACCAAGCCCTTTGAGGAAACAGACTGGCACTAGTTGACAGACAAGAACAGTCACTCCTGTTTCCAGACAGGCCAGTTGGGCCATGTCTGGTCTGCCACTGACCCTTCTGACACAGAGAGAGAACGGGACAGAGAACGAGAGAAAAGAGAGAGAAATTGACAATAGAGAAAGATATTGGGACATAAAGCTAGCTAGAGAGGGAAATGGAAACACAAGAGAAATGAAGAGAATGGAAACAGAGAGATGGCGACTGGCCAGACACAAAGAGAAAGAGAAGGAAACCAAGAGAGGCATGCTGCAGACACAGAGCGAGAGAAAGAAAAAGGGGGGCCGGCCCAGGCATCTTGGCTAATGGGGGCCGGCGTGCGCCGTGGCAAGTCTCTAGCACTATATCACGCTTCATTAGCTGCTATGCTATTGCGGTTATCTACGAAGCAGCCAGCCTGAGTGCAGGGATGTGATGTGGGTCACACTGCACACAGAAGATGAAGGGGGAATTGAATGGACTGTCTGTCTGGGAGGGATCATGGCTGCTCCAGATGTAACTGCTGCTGGCCTGACTCTGCTTTCTCGACTGGCTGGCTGTGGTCCAATACTCTACTACGGCAGCCTTTCCTTGTCTCCTTTCACTTTCAGAATAGTGGTTGAGTGGGACGTGAGATGAGGGAAGAAGGCTGTTTGAGATTCTTGGGACGTGCCCTTTGTCTCTGTTTCTGTCTGTGTCTGAGCTTCAGTGGCTATCGACTTGTCAGATCAGTGGCGATTGGGGAAAGGAGGCTCGCGAGCTAGCACCAACAGAACGTGGCCTAGGTCTGTGTTTTTTTGTTGACCCGGTTCCTTCAAATCAATTCACTGTCTGTTCATTCAAACAGACGCTGCGTGTGAAGGTGGGAGGAGGTGACACCGTTCTGTCCTTCACTGGGGGTCTCTTTGTGTGGTGCCTTTCTATCCTCCATCTCCCTCCACCTCCATCTCATCCTTCTCTCTATCCAAACGCTTTATTTACTCCTCCCTTTCTATCTCTCCTCCATCTCCCTCTGTTTCTCATCATTCTCTCTATCCAAACGCTTAATTCTCCTCCTCCCTTTCTATCTCTCCTCCTCCGTTCTCTCGCCGTTTCGGAGTGGCAGCTCCAGTAATCACAGTAAAAACAGTGAGTCATCCGATCTTACCTGAGGACCATGGCACACACACACACGCACACACAAGAACGCGCACACAAGAACACACACACGCACGCACACACACAGAGAGAGACATCTCACAGAAATACACACACCTCATATAAAACAACCCCACACATTACACAAACACACACACACACACACCACAATCTCATAGCATAGACACACAGTAGAAAAGAGAGCTACCAGTCTCATTCATATGGTTGCAAACATCATTCATATACATATATGCAGAGGTTACACCCCCATGCTGCAAAACACACACTTGTTCAAATCAAGGTCCCACTGCTCGATAATGTGACACACGGAGAGATACAGTGCATTCGGAAAGTATTCAGACCCCTTGACCTTTTCCACATTTTGTTACATTACAGCTTTATTTTAAAGCATTTTTTATTTAACCTTTATTTAACTAGGCAAGTCAGTTAAGAACAAATTCTTATTTACAATGACGGCCTACACCGATAAACCCGGACGACGCTGGGCCAATTTTGTTTACTTTTCCTCTCATCTACACACAATACCCCATAATGACAATGCAAAATTAGGTTTTTAGACATTTTTACAATTTTATTAAAATAAAAAAAACTGGAAAATCACATTTACTCAGTATTTTGTTGAAGCACGTTTGGCAGCGATTAAAGCCTCAAAACTTCTTGGGTATAACACTACAAGCTTGGCACACATGTATTTGGGGAGTTTCTCCCATTCTTCTCTGCAGATCCTCTCAAACTCTGTCAGGTTGGAGGGGAGCTTCGCTGCACAGCTATTTTCAGGTCTCTCCAGAGATGTTCGATCGGGTTCAAGTCCGGGCTCTGGCTGGGTCACTGAAGGACATTCAGAGACTTGTCTCGAAGCCACACCTGCATTGTCTTGGCTTTGTGCTTAAGTTTGTTGTCCTGTTGGAAGGTGAACCTTCACCCCAGTCTGAGGTCCTGAGTGCTCTGGAGCAGGTTTTCATCAAGAATCTCTCTGTACTTTGCTCCGTTCAGCTTTCCCTCGATCCTGACTAGTCTCCCAGTCCCTGTCGCAGAAAACTACCCCACAGCATAAGGCTACCACCACCATGCTTCACCATAGGGATGGTGCCAGGTTTCTTCCAGATGTGACACTTGGCATTCAGGTCAAAGAGTTCAATCTTGGTTTCATCAGACCAGAGAACATTGTTTCTCATGGTCTAAGAGTCCTTTAGTTGCCATTTTGGCAGACTCCAAGCGAGCTGTCATGTGCTCTTTACTGAGGAGTGGCTTCCGTCTGGCCACTCTACCATAAAGGCCTGATTGGTGGAGTGCTGCAGAGATGGTTGTCCTTCTGGAAGGTTCTCCCATCTCCAAAGAGGAACTCTAGAGCTCTTTCAGAGTGACCATTGGGTTCTTGGTCACCTCCCTGACCAAGGCCTTTCTCCCCCGATTTCTCAGATTGGCCGCGAGGCCAGCTCTAGGAAGAGTCTTGGTGGTTCCAAACTTCTTCCATTTAAGAATGATGGAGGCCACTATGTACAATGCTGCAGACATGTTTTGGTATCTTTCCCCAGATTGGTGCCTCAACACAATCCTGTCTCGGAGCTTTGTTTATGCTCTGACATGCACTGTCAACTGTTGAACCTTCTATAGTCAAGTTGTAGAAACATCTCAAGGACGATCAATGGAAACAGGATCCAGCTGAGCTCAATTTTGAGTCTCATAGCAAAGGGTCTGAATACTTATGTAAATAAGGTGTTTCTGTTTTTTTAGTTTTTTTAATAAAATGTGTAAAAATGTCTAAAAACCTCTTTTCGCTTTGTCATTATGGAGTATTGTGTTGTAACGCAACAAAATGTGGAAAAAGTGCAGGGGAAAACTTTCCGGATGCACCTTGCGAGCCCAGTAGTTGACACAACCTTTCACAGAGGCTGCAGGTGTGTCTCCAGCAGACCAACACCATGAGGTTACCCACGGCACTAACGGCAGACAGATCTCGACTGTATCTCCATTTCCACCTCTCTGTCTCTTTCACTTTCTCTCTCTGTCTCCTTCCCTTTATTTCTCTTGCCCCCCCCTTCTTCTCTCCGTATGACAAACAAGCACAGAACAAACCAAGCACTGCAGTCCAGACAAACACCTGACCCCCATCCATGTAGAACAGCATACCAGCCAACACCCCAGCTCAGGTGTGAACTAAAACAACACCATTTTATACAACAAAGACTGCAACCAAACAGCACTACTACTGAAACTCTCAGATGTCAAAACACACACCCCTCCCCCAATCCCTCCCTTCCCAGCTGCATCCATCATCCATCCCTGGCATGGCTCCAGGTGCAGTAGTAGTTCCCCCTAACCACAGATCTAATGTCAGATTATCTGTTCACCGCACTAATCATAACCAGGGATAAAAGCAATGATCTGACCCAGGATCAGTTGATTGTAATGTCAACCTCCCACCCGCCATGCCTCGAGTGCAATCTTATACAATAGTCCTCGTCAAAATCTGCCTGCTGCTTTAAAACGAAACGTGTCAGAGACAGAGAATCGTTACGCTCACAGCTTTCCTCCTGCCCCACTTCTTCCATCCCTCCCTCTACCCCCCCCCCCCCCCCCTCTATCTATCCCCCCCTAATTCAAACAGAAGAAGATAGGCTGCTAGCGCTGCTGGCGTCTCAGCAAGTCAGCTCACTCATTATTGGCTAACACCTTTCAGCTCAACCAAACTGAGCGAGTGTGCGAGCGTGTGTGCACGTGTACATACATGTGTGTACCTGTGTGTGCGGTGCCTCGGGTCCAGATGGTACTGTAAAAATACAGCACTGATACCCCAAACACAGCGATACAGTGATTTGACACAGATATCAAGATAAACCATTTCCACTTGCTCTCAGGTGAGATGAAATAGAACACAGACGAATAATGAATAGGCCTATTGCTGATGCACTTTAAATAATCTCCCCTCTTATGCAAATACATTAGCCAATACAAACCTTCTCACATATTAGCCATAATACACTTGTAAACTGTATGTGGCAAGTATATTAGCATAGATACTCATTCTGTGTTGTATGTCACTGATAAAGCAATTAGGCATAATATAGGTCTTTTCATATATCAACTCGTATTAAATGCCACTACTCATATATCCCACCGATACTGATGGGCCTAAAGCATAGGCATTGAGTGCTTTCTTATGACATAGGCCAAAACATTCTGTACGCCTTCTCGTACTGTATATCAGCCCTGATATGCTTGAAAATAGGCTATTCACATACGTTGGCATTGATACTACTCATATGTGTTGGTATTGATACTACTCATACGTTGGCATTGATACTACTCATATGTATTGGTATTGATACTACTCATACGTTGGCATTGATACTACTCATATGTATTGGTATTGATACTACTCATATGTGTTGGTATTGATACTACTCATACGTTGGCATTGATACTACTCATATGTATTGGTATTGATACTACTCATACGTTGGCATTGATACTACTCATATGTATTGGTATTGATACTACTCATATGTGTTGGTATTGATACTACTCATACGTTGGCATTGATACTACTCATATGTATTGGTATTGATACTACTCATATGTGTTGGTATTGATACTACTCATACGTTGGCATTGATACTACTCATATGTATTGGTATTGATACTACTCATATGTGTTGGTATTGATACTACTCATACGTTGGCATTGATACTACTCATATGTATTGGTATTGATTCTACTCATATGTGTTGGTATTGATACTACTCATACGTTGGCATTGATACTACTCATATGTGTTGGTATTGATTCTACTCATATGTGTTGGTATTCATACTACTCATATGTTGGCATTGATGCTACTCATATGTTGGCATTGATACTACTCATATGTGTTGGCATTGATACTACTCATATGTTGGCATTGATACTACTCATATGTGTTTGTATTGCTACTATTCCCATGTTGGCATTGCTACTACTCCCATGTTGGCATTGATGCTACTCATATGTTGGCATTGATACTACTCATATGTTGGCATTGCTACTACTCATATGTTGGCATTGATACTACTCATATGTTAGTATCGATACTACTCAAATGTTAGCATCGATACTACTCACATGTTAGTATTGATACTACTCATATGTCGACATTGCCATTACCCATATGTTAGTATTGATACTACTCACACGTTAGTATCGATACTACGCACACACCAGTATTAACACTACGCACACGCTAGTATTGATACTACTCACACGTTAGTATTGATACTACCCACGCGGTAGTATTGATACTACGCACGCGCCAGTATTGATACTACTCACATGTCAGTATTGATACTACCCATATGTTAGTATTGATACTATGCACACGCTCGTATTGATACTACTCACATGTTAGTATTGATACTACTCACACGTTAGTATTGATACTACTCACACGCTAGTATTGATACTACTCACACGCTAGTATTGATACTACTCACGCGTTAGTATTGATACTACTCACGCGTTAGTATTGAGACTACTCACACGTTAGTATTGATACTACTCACACGTCAGTATTGATACTGCTCACATGTTAGTATTGATACTACTCACGCGTTAGTATTGATACTACTCACACGTTAGTATTGATACTGCTCACATGTTAGTATTGATACTACTCACACGTTAGTATTGATACTACTCACACGCTAGTATTGATACTACTCACACGTTGGTATTGATACTACCTATATGTTAGTATTGATACTACGCACACGCTAGTATTGATACCACTCACACGCTAGTATCGATCTTACTCACACATTAGTATTGATACTACTCACAGGTTAGTATTGATACTACTCACACGTTAGTATTGATACTACTCACACGTTAGTATTGATACTACTCACATGGAACCATAATAACATATTCATGACAACCTGGATTTCCAGCTAATCCTTGATGTTCTCATCATCATCATCCTCTGCTGTCCAGATACAATCCCACCCACTTGCTCATTAGCTGTGATGTATTCATAGTGCAGGTGTCTAATAGAGGTATTAGACATTAGGGCTGTGACAATACCCGTATTGCAATATTTCTTCCATGTGAAAAATTCAAACACAAAGCCGAACAAACTCTTTGGTCCTTTAAAAATGGTAGGTAAACATAGAGTGTGGTACAGCTTGGAAAATAAACAACTGAGACTCTGGATGCCAACATATTGGTGTTTGTTTCCAACATTAGGGCTGTTTTCCTAAAGAAGTTATACCCGCTTCGTATTTAGTTTCCTTGCCATGATACTAACAAATATTGCGATACTGGTATCATCCCGGTCCTATTAGACATGCATGCATTAATGATATCCCAGGCCATCCAGCCATAATATATTGTCTATCCTGAGTCAGGATTACCAGACAAGCCACTTTGCCCCCCCAGGGTCCAGAGGTATTCTGTGTGTGTGTGTGTGTGTGTGACCAGACATCCTCTTCACTCTATCAGGGTATGTCTGTCTATCAATAGCCGTATGTTTCCATTCTATAGTCTTCAAGTGTTTTTTGTGACTGTGTCTGTACAGACACAATCCCTCCTATCTACTCTTTCTCTGTGTCCAGCTAGAGTCTTCTCTCTCTATGCCAACACAACCCCCATTCACTGCCTAATCACCAAATCCTCTATATCTGTGCCCATTCACTCCTGTCTGTCCACGTGCCCACTCCACAGCAGATGAGAGTGTGTATGTGTGTGTGTGTGTGTGTGTGCCAGTCTGAGGAATGGCGCTGCAGAGGCCTCTTGGCGGCTGGGCCGTGACGGCTCTGCCCGTTCACACTTGGCATGGCATCAGTGATGACCGAGTCAGATGCCTGGCCTCACCTCATGGCTCACCCCTCACCGCTCACAGATCCCATATTCTAGATTTATATAATGTTGTGTTCTGGACATATCTTCCTTCCTGTGTTTTAGTCCGAAACTAGACCCATTTCGGCATGCTTTGATGGGATGTGTAATATCATGTTGTTTTGGTTAGTTTGATGTTTGATGTTGGTTTGTAATGTTGTAATGTGTTGATTTGACATCTTGGTTTGTGTTGATTTGATGTTGTGATGTCTGTTGGTTTGTGATGTTGCGTTGCAACGTGTTGGTTTAATGTTGTGATGTGTTGGTTTAATGTTATGATGTGTTGGTTTCATTTGCAGTTGCTCTCTTGTGTTGGGATATCTGTTATTTGCTTGTGATGTTGGTTGCAACTTTGTGTTATAGTCTATTGGTTTGTTGTAGCGTGCCCGTTTATGTCATGGTTGTGTGATTGTTGTGCAGTGAGATTGTGTTGTTATGCTAAAATATATAGTACGCAATCATTTTGACAACATTACAAACTCTCTGGTCGTCAGGCGAACTGCAATTGTTTTTGGATGTTTGTCTTTCTCTCTTTCTCTACGTGTTTTGAGGTGTGCTGCTGGGTGACTGACGTCCGGTTGTTTTGTCCTGCTGAGATGGGCTGGTGGCTGTGCTATTGTTGACATCTTGACAGGCACTCTGCTGTGGAGCAGCCAGCGCCATGCAGCCAGCCAGCCAGCCAACCAGACAGACAGACAGACAGACAGACAGACAGAATTTGACAGGGGGGGCTGGTGTCGTCCGACTGGCTGTGTGAAAAGCTACAGCAGCATGCATCAGTGGACCACTGCGCCTTTTTCCTCCTCTGTGTGTCAGCACACTGCACCCTCTACAAACAACGGTGGACGACGAGCGGCTCGGGATGGACAGATAGACGGATGGATGAGGAGACAGACGGATAGTGAAGGAGAGGAAAGGAGGATGGGAGGGAAGGGGAAGAGGGGGAGGATACGGGGTGATTCTGGAGGAGGAGAAGACGGAATGACAGTCGGCCAGACAGAATGCTTGGCAGAGAGACAGACAAACAGAGAGACAGACAGGCAGACAGACGGAAAGACGGGAGACAGGCAGGCAGACAGACAGGCAGACAGATGGAGGGAGGGTGGGGGGTGGGGAAGGCATTGAGACATGTTACCTTTCGGGGGACGAGGATTTCTCAGAGTTCACGGACATGAGCGGTGCCTGTTAGCCGCTCGCTCGCCGAGGGACGACAGAGACGGAAGGAACGACAAAACGGGCTCTCTGTTTCCTCTGCTTCGTCCTCTCTCCTTTCGTTCTGTGCTGTGTATCTGTGTAAGGGGGAGGGAGGGCTGCCTCCCCTCCTCCTCCTCCTCTCTCTCTTTCCCTCTTGCTCAGAGGAGAAGAAAGGATGGAGGACAACGCTCCAAGAAAGAGGAGAAGGAAAAAAAAGCAGATGTGGGCTGGCTAAGCAGAAATCTTGCTGCCTGTCAAGCGAGACGAGCGATGTCAGACACCCCTCCTCAGACCCCGCTTCCTTCCTTCCTCCCTTCCTTCCTTCCTCTCTCACTTTCGCTTTTTCAGAGGCTGACGTTTTTTCAATCTCCTTCCTGCCGTCCTCTGTCTTCCTTGGTTGGTTCTTAAATGGGTGATGAAATGAACACACAAGCTCCCAGTCTCAATCCGGTGTGTCTGTCTCTCTCCTCCTCCTTGTCTCTGTCTCTCTCGGTCTCTTAGTGTCTCTCTCTCTCTGTGTCTCTCTCTCTGTGTGTCTCTCTCTCTCTGTCTCTCTCTGTGTGTTTCTCTCTCTCTGTCTCTCTCTCTCTCTCTCTCTCTCTCTGTCTCTCTCTCTGTCTCTCTCTCTCTGTCTATCTGTAACAGCAGTAGCTGGCTCTAGCAGGCCTTCTGCAGCTCTGCACAACAACAGAGCCCAGAGCGAGCTGGAACAAACCACTGCCTCACAGAGAGAGGGGGTTGGGAGGGCTGGGACCAACCGGAAAACGAAACCACTTCTCCTTGAGGCCATCTCTCCTCCCCCTCTCCCAGTGTGGTCCGGCCCTCCCTCCTTCCCTCTCTCCCTCCCTCCATCCCCCCTGCCTTATTACGACATCCTGTATCTCGGGGCAACGCCGCACAGATCTGACTCCCCCCCTCTCTATCTTCCATCCTTCTCTTCTCCCCCGTCCTCGTTTCTCTCTTTCAATTCATTTCCAGCACTGTCTTCTCTGCCTCTACGGTTGTAACGTGCGCTTGTGTTCTCTTTTCTTTCTACATTCGCTCCACCCTCTCCAGCAGATGGGTCTACTTCTCCATGAGTGAACAACACATAGAGGTAGCCAGAGGGTGGGTCGTGATGGGGGGCCTCTCTCTACTGTCCTTCCCCCCATCTCTCTCTCTTTCCTCAATTTGACCTAAATGTCTGTCTGTCTGTCTGTCTGTCTGTCTGTCTGTCTGTCTGCCTGTCTGTCGTGGGGGCATTCTGAGGTTGCTGTTACCGACTAATCAACCTCCGTTTGGAATGGAATTGCGCGGGTAAGAGCCTGTACTGTCTGTACAAACGCACACCCACGGCACGCACTCATGCTTCTGAATGCATTCCATGCCCAATGTATTCAAGCTTTACAAAAACATTTGGGTCAGGCAGAACCATTGCATAATGCACATGTACTTTACAGCAAATGAAACATAGGCTGCAGATAAAGGACATACACTGGCGTTCCAGTGTATATTAGCCCTGGGAGAAACAGGGTTTCTAGCATTAGCACAGGAGCTAGGATAGCGTTCTGTGGTGGTCAGATGACTTCATGGGAAAATCCACATGTGATCCATATCTGGGGGGCTCTGTGAGTGTGGGATTAAACAAGCTCAGATAAGAATCACACACACACACACACACACACACACACACACACACACACACACACACACACACACACACACACACACACACACACACACACACACACACACACACACACACACACACACACACACACACACACATCTCTCCATAAATCAGCAAACAGAATACAACACATGTATAACACAGCACAGTCTAAATCACAAGGAGTACATGAAGCACACAAGAGAGTGACCCGTCCAATTGTCCTCATTTTCTGTGGCTGTGGGCCAACGAGGGGGGGGGGGGGTACCACTAGTCTAGGTCACCATGCACCCTGATAGCTGAGCATCGCACTGTATTACTAGTAGAGCCTAGTAGAGCCTAATTCCATAGAGGAGGCTAAGAACTGAGACTAAAGACCTGTCGCCCATTTTAAAGACTGCCTCCTCACACATCATTCACGTAAGCACATTCCCACTTTCCCACCAGTAAAGTATGTGCACGTGCACACACGCGCGCACACACACACACACACACACACACACGGGATGTCCTTTCTGCATGTCTTTCAGAGGGACTGAAGCTCTAGGTGGAGCTGTGGCGAAAAGCAGGGACGAGAAAAAGAAGGATGAGAGAAATAAGGATGAGGACCAGTCTCTTGGCTATAAGAGAGGGGGAGCTGAGAGGACATCAGTCTCACTAGCAGTGGTATTTTGGGAGCCAGTATTGAGGCTGCCGGGAGCTATCTTTAAACGGCCTACTTCTCTCACTGCCTGGTGGTACTGAGGAGAGAGAGAGGTAGAGAGAGGAGAAGAGATAGAGAGAGGAGAAGCGGGAGACAGAGGAGAGAGAGAGTGAGAGAGAGAAGAAGAGAGAGTGAGAGAGAGAAGAGAGAGTGAGAGAGAGAGAAGAGAGAGTGAGAGAGAGAAGAAGAGAGAGTGAGAGAGAGAAGAAGAGAGAGTGAGAGAGAGAAGAAGAGAGAGTGAGAGAGAGGAGAAGCGGGAGAAAGAGAAGAAGAGAGCGAGAGCGAAAGAGAAAGAAAGAAAGAAGAGAGAGATGGGGATGGAGAGAGATGGGGAGAAGTAGAGAGAGAGACAGGGAGTAAAATTGGAAACAAAACAAAAAAGTATTTCCACAGGGCCGTGAGGTGAGACAGGGATGCAGCTTAAGCCTCACCCTCTTCACTAGAACAGTCTGCAGCACCCGGCCTCACCCTACACATCTGAAGTCAAATGTCTACTGTTTGTTGATGATCTGGTGCTTCTGTCCCCAACCAATGAGGGCCTACAAGAGCACCTATATATTCTGCACAGATTCTGTCGGATCCTGGGCCCTGACAGTAAATCTCAAAGACAAAAAAAATTGTGTCTAAGAAAGGTCCAGTTGCCAGGACCACAAATACAAATTCCATATTTACACTGTTGCCCTAGAGCACACAAAAAACTATACATACATCGGCCTAAACATCAGCGCCACAGGCAACTTCCAGAAAGCTGTGAACGATCTGAGACGAGGCAAGAAGGGCCTTCTATGCCATCAAAAGGAACATAAAATTAGACATACCAATTAGGACCTGGCAAAAAATACATATCAGTTATAGAACCCATTGCCCTTCATGATTGTGAGGTCTGGGGTCCGCTCACCAACCAAGAATTCACAAAATAGGACAAACAACAAAATAGAGAATTCTGCAAAAATATCCTGTGTGTACATCGTAAAAAAAATAAAAAAATGCATGCAGAGCAGAATAAGCCCGATACCCGCTAATTATCACAATCCAGAAAAGAGCCGTTAAAATCTACAACCACCTAAAAGGAAGCGATTCCCAAATCTTCCATAACAAAGCCATCACCTACAGAGAGATGAACCTGGAGAAGAGTCCTCTAAGCAAGCTGGTCCTGGGGCTCTGTTCACAAACACAACACACCCCACAGAGCCCCAGGACAGCAACACAATTAGACCCAACCAAATCATAAGAAAACAAAAAGATAAATACTTGACACATTGGAAAGGACTAGTAATTGCGAAGTAATTATATTTTTGTTTTCTCATGATTTGGTTGGGTCTAATTGTGTTGCTGTCGTTGGGCTCTGTGGCCATCCGAATGCTTTTTTGGCCCTAAACAGAGAGTACACAGTGGCAGAATACCTGACCACAGTGACTGACCCAAACTTAAGGAAAGCTTTGACTATGTACAGACTAAGTGAGCATAGCCTTGCTATTGAGAAAGGCCACCGTAGGCAGACCTGGCTCTCAAGAGAAGATGGAATATGTGCACACTGCCCACAACATGAGGTGGAAACTGAGCTGCACTTCCTAACCTCCTGCCAAATATATGACCATATTAGAGACACATATTTCCCTCAGACTACACAGACCCACAAAGAATTCAAAAAAACAAATCCAATGTTGATAAACTCCCATATCTACTGGGTGAAATACCACAGTGTGCCATCACAGCAGCAAGATTTGTGACCTGTTGCCACAAGAAAAGGGCAACCAGTGAAGAACAAACACCATTGTAAATACAACCCATATTTATGTTTATTTATCTTCCCTTTTGTACTTTAATTATTTGCACATAATATGACATTTGAAATGTCTTTATTCTTTTGGAACTTTTGTGTAATGTTTATTGTTCTTTTTTATTGTTTATTATCTACTTCACTTGCTTTGGCAGTGTTAACATATGTTTCCCATGCCAATAAAGCCCTTAAATTGAAATTGCAAGCACATACTGTAGGCATGCAGGCACACAAACAGGACTGTGTCCAAGTGCATAACATCACCAACAACTCATCCTTTTAAAAGAGAACTTGAGCAGATCTTGGGATCTGTAATTGACTATATTCCCTAGGAAACCCTTACATGCCTCTCTGTGATTGACTATGTGCCCTAGCATGCCTTACTACCAGCTGATGTCTGGCGGGGTGTATGTTAGCAAAGTAGACAGATTGATTGATAGACTGACAGCCCAGATCTGGCCTTGAGTGGGTCAATTTCAGTCATCCTTATAGAACTCCATATAGAGGCGCCTTCATATCCATGTACTCCTAACAAACACCATCCCTTTCACTCACGCACACGCACACACACACACCAGTTACCCCTATATTCATTGAGCACCGGCGGGCCAATGCTGCTTAATCGTTGCCGCCACTCCTAAAAATATGATTTACATATCTCCCCGGGAGAGTATTTTTTTGTTGAACGACTGTGAGAAAGTCACTTCCGGTGACTCTAAAAAAAAGTATTTCTACTCTAACATTGCATGAAAAGTAAATGATGTTGACTCCATCTGAAATATACTGACGTACGTCACTGCACTGTAGGGTGATGATGAGGAGCAAGCAGTGGCTGTGCGCTCGTCTCTTAGATTTGAGCAGTGAAGCCCTTTTTCTACTTCCCCAGAGTCAGATGAACTCGTGGACACCATGTTTATGTCTCTGCATGCAGTTTGAAGTTGTGAACTAGCGAAACGACCTTCAACTTCCTTCAAACTGCACGCAGACACATACAAATGGTCACCAGACGTGACCTTCTCACATTCATTCTACAGAAATACTCTCACAGGGGTCATACGTCCAGACCCCCCCCCCCCCCCCCCCCCCGCAGCAAAGAGCAACCACCAGCCCTCTCCCTACTTTTGCCACCACTGTTAGAAAACAAATTGTCTGAACTGATGCGATAATGATAGATAGAACGATAACTTTATAACATGAATGTGCACCACAGTTGTTTTGGCTATTATTCTTTAATCGACTCCTACAACTAGTTTGACGGCCAGCAGCATAACACCCTGCATGCCACTCCTGAAGCTAAGCAGGGTTGGTCCTGGTCAGTCCCTAGATGGGAGACCAGATAGTATTGGAGGGCCTGTAGGAGGCACTCTTTCCTCTGGTCAATTTTTTTAAATAATATCCCAATGCCCCAGGACCATGACTGGGGGACATTGCCCTGTGTAGGGTCCCGTCTTTCAGTTGGCCCATTAAATAGGTTTCCTGACTCTCTGTGGTCACTAAAGATCCCATGGCATTACTCGTAAGAGTAGGGGTGTTAACTCTGGTGTCCTGGCATGAATCCCAATCTGACCCTCATCATGGCGACCTAATCATCCCCAACTTCCAATGGGCTCATTCATCCCCTGTAACTATTCCCCAGGTCATTGCTGTAAACAAGCATGTGTTCTCAGTCAACTTACCGGGTAAAAAAATTATTGTAGCCATCAGTTGGAAACCCATTTAAATTGTATTTTTTTGCCGGTATATGATTAACAATCACTCACATCAGCGAATGCATTTCATTTCAAACTTGACATTTCTCTAGTATAGGATACTTATCCGAATGAACGATATCAACTACATGCCTGAGATATTTTCTGTTAATTGTCCAGCTCTACACATTGCTGCTGTCCGCAGTGTGTTCCCTAGTGTAATGAGGCACAGTAAGCAGATAGAGTGCCACAGAGACACACACACACACACACACACACACACACACACACACACACACACACACACACACACACACACACACACACACACACACACACACACACACACACACACACACACACACACACACACACACACACACACACACACACACACACACACCAAACTGAGTTGACAGAGTAGATCTTCCTAATTCCTTAACAGTGTTGAATGCACCTGGTTTCCCCAGAGACAGGACAGGTAAGCAGCTGGCACTTTATCAGCTTACTGTGCCTCATTACACTAGGAAACGCACTAAGGACAGCAGTACTGTGTGTGTGTGCCTATGCCCAAATCCCACCACCAGGCACACACACGCGCACACACACACACACAAAGCAGGTGGGGAGGGCTGGGGACAGTGTGCAGTCTCATTAGCTAAGTGGTGTATGTTTAATTGATGGACGAAGGACGACGACCTTTGACCTCTCCCACCACTCACTCTGACCTCTGTGATTTGATTCGTATTTTATTGTTGGACATAAAAGACCGTAAAAACACCAGCAAATCAGCTGCACATGGTTTTCATTTTGGAAATCTGTTCCAAGAGATGTGTAATTCCTATTGGAATCCAGCCAGAGTTGGGTTATCTGACATTTAGCATTTTTATTCACCCGCAACCTACATTCTGAATGACTGCCAGGGTTGGGAAGATTTAGACATGAGACTACCTTAAATATCAAACTGGAACAACCATTTCAGTAACGGGTTGAAATAAGTCAAAGTAACAGATTGCCATAGTTTCGATTTTTGTAAAAAATATTTTGGAGTTGCATAAGATTAATTAATCAATCAATGTACATTCAGAAACATAGATATTGAAACAAATCATTCTAAAAATGAACCTGCAATAGAGCATGCTAGAAAATAGGAGCGTAGCTCCCTCGTCAAGAACCCCACACTTAACTCAAAGGTCCTTTATTGGGCAAGAGTTCTCCAAAGAACCTTGAGAGCTGAGGAAGAACCATTTAAGAACCTTGATTTTTCCCCCAGTGTATGTCATGGCTTGCTATAAGGCACAGCAGCTATGCTCTATTTAGCTATGACTAAGTATCGTGGTTATTATACACACAATGCACAACAACAACAACAACAAGCAATTTATGTTTGTTTTGGACTAGTAGAACTAGAAATGAGGAAGCCCTGCACAAAGCCTCTGTTCCCAACCAACAGCATAGAACTGGATCTCACTGGATGATGGGATAGAGCTCTCTGGTGTTCACTGAGAGAACTGCACTCTGCCTGAGCGTCAAATTGAACACAATTTTATTTTTACCAAATAGAAACCATTTAAGCAGCAATACAAGGCACTGGGTAGAAATAAAAACAGAAATGGGTTAGGGAAACAGGCTAAATCAGAAAGACTTACATAATGTAACAGGCAGAACAACCTGGTCCCAGAGCATTTTGTATTATTCTGTACGGAAATCCGAGACACTCCATTTAATATGACAGGACAACATGGTCTCAGAGCATTTCGTGTTATTTTGTACATAAATCCAAGACACTCCATTTAGTAAATGTTACATTTTGTATGGTATGTATTAACTTTTGGATGTCCATCACCCATTCCGTATGATATATTATGAATGACAATTAATTTTATATGTTACAAATTTGCAATATGTACGAACTTGCAAAATGATGATATGTTAAGAATTCTGTCTAGGTGGCTATTGCTAGCTAGCTAACATTCTCTAGGTCAAGGTTTAGGGTTAAGTTTAGGAGTTAGGTTGAAGGGTTAAGGTTAGGGGAAGGGTAAGCTAAAAGGGTTAAAGTTAGGGTTAGGAGAGGGGTTAGCTAAAAGGGTTAAGGTTAGGATTAGAGGAGGGGTTAGCTAAAAGAGTTAAGGTTAGGGTTAGGAGAGGGGTTAGCTAAAATGGTTAGGGTTAGGAGAGGGGTTAGCTAACATTCTAAGTAGTTAAAAAGTAGTAAGTAGTTGAAAAGTTGCTAATTAGCTAAAATGCAAAAGTTGTCAGTGATGAGATTTGAACTCGCAACCTTTGGGTTGATAGACATTTGTGTTATACACCCACCCACCCTGACCGACCAACCGGTTGATAGACGTTTGCGTTATACACCCACCCACCCACCCACCCCGACCAACCACCCTACTTAATTAAGTAACCATCTGTCTCATGTAACCATACAAACATAATATATCATACTAACTTTGAGAGTTGCATATTTACATTTACTGTGTTACGTTTAGTCTATGAGATCAGGTGATGCAAGTGCATACAACAGCACTACCACAAGCTGCATGGGGCACAGCACACAACAACGAGAGGTCTGTGTTCCAACTAACATTAATGCCCCTGCCAAAGGAAGTAGGCAAGCTTTCCATCTGTCATATTCATATAACCAGCTGTGACCAATGTACCCTTGTTAAATATGGGAATAATGAAATGAGCCTAACTGGCAAGTCAGAAGAGTGTGACATTAACCAGGTTTCCATCCAACCTTTTTATGTGAGTAAAGTACATGTCAGATAAAACATTTCACGACAGTACACTTGCCAAATGTTGACAAAACAAAGTACACTTGACAAGGTCAAATTAATTATACGAGAAATGGTGGTGAAACGCATTTATGCTCAAATATTGATATAATAACTATCATATCGAAGTAAACTTGAAATCATGCTATAATATGGTGTGTGGTCCTCCCTCTACGTCTCAGGAAAGCATGTAGTGTATTAGGCTACAGATAAAATATGTTGTGATGACCTTCACAGGGTGGTGAAAGTGCACGGTGATGATGAGCTTGATACTCATTTCCTATAAATATCAAGGGTCTTATTCTGGTGGCATAATAATTGATGCTTGGCTGCCTTTTGTCAAATAAAAATAATCTCGATCTTTTGTCCCTAATAATATTATTATATAATTTAGTAGGCTATACCCGCAATGTATCTGATACTTTGAACTGTTGGCTAGAGCGAACATGCAAGACCATATCATGAAATTTAAAAATATATAAAACCATTAGAGTTGAAGGATGGAAACCCATTTCAATTGTATTTTTTTGACGGTATATGGGAATTTAACAGCAAAAATGATTTGCATGTGCACTATGTAATCGCACACAGCCTTTTATCTGCAACAAGTCAATTTGATGGGATAGCTAGCTAGCGTTCGGTGGGAGTCAGAGCTGAGCTAGCAAACAGTGTAACAAAAGTATAATTTCAGATTCTACAAATACTCCAATAGCGTCTGCATTTCAGGAATCACTTTAGCAAGTACCCCTGTTGCACTGTTAAATTATTTAGCCATTTAAACCATTTGTTTTTGGAGGAAAACTTTTTGGAATGACCTCAATGGGCTTGTCCGAAGTGTCGAACTTGACAACAGTTGCTATCAATTGGAGCGCTACGACTGGTTGCCCAAACTTCTAGGTCGGGGCTTAGCGAAGAGTCAATTGTAAGGCAACCAGCTGCAAAATGATTATGTAGTTTGCTCAAGATTTGGGAATATAGCTGAACCAACATACAATGTTGCCTTCCAAAGGCAAACTTGAATTTGTAATTTGACTAAACAAGTTTTTATACATTCAGCTCACTGAACTCAACAAATCACATTCAATTTTATTTGGCACATGCCCCGAATACAACAGGTGTAGTAGACCTTACAGTGAAATGCTTACTTACAAGCCCTTAACCAACAATGCAGTTTTAACATTCACACATTAGCTCAATTTCTTTCCCACCTAACTCACAGAATAATGGTGATTAACATTGGTTTCGTTGGCTTTTTTTTACAGTGCTATTGTGGATGTCGTATGCATACAGACTTGTCTGCGTCATTCTGGCTGGAAGGGTATGTTTGGGGCAGCTCATCTCACCATGTGTGTGTGTGTGGCTGAGAAGGCTCAGCCAGAACCACTGACGGGATAGAGATTACAGTGTGTTTACAATGGCAACGGAGCTGCCATTGTAAACACACTGTAGAGGGAGTGTTTATGGTGTGAACTGTCTGCGTGGCTGTACACACACAGCTCTGGATTAGCGCCGACAGATAATGAGATGAATAAACCTCCTCCCCCAGTCTGGTTAGGGTCCAATCACACAGTAGGCAGGCCTAACGTTAACCTTAACCCTTTTAGCTAACCCTTCCCCTAACCTTAAGAATTTCATTCACTACAATAGCCTTAGTAATACACTACATAGACAAAAGTATGTGGACACTGTTCATCGAACATCTTATTCCAAAATCATGGGCATTAAAATGGAGCTGTTCCCCCCTTTGCTGCTGTAACAGACTCCACTTTTCTGGGAAGGCTTTCCACTAGATGTTGGAACATTGCTGCAGGGACTTCCATTCAGCCACAAGAGCATTAGTGAGGTCGGGCACTGATCGTGGGCGATTAAGCCTGGCTCGCAGTCAGCTTTCCAATTCATCCCAAAGGTGTTTGATGGGGTTGAGGTCTGGGCTCTGTACAGGCCAGTCAAGTTCTTCCACACCTACCTCGACAAACCATTTCTGAAACTCGCTTTGTGCACAGGGGCATTATCATGTTGAAACAGGAAAGAGCCTTCCCCAAACTGTTGCCACAAAGTTGGAAGCACAGAATCATCTAGAATGTCATTGTATGCTGTAGCGTTAAGATTTCTCTTCACTGGAACTAAGGGGCCTAGACCGAACCATAAAAACAGCCCCAGACCATTATTTACCCACCAAACTTTACAGTCGGCACTATGCATTCGGGCAGGTAGTGTTCTCCTGGCATCCGCCAAACCCAGATTTGTCTGTCGGACTGCCAGATGGTGAAGCGTTTTCACTGCTCCAGAGTCCAATAGTGGCGAGCTTTACACCACTCCAGCCAACGCTTGGCATTGCGCATGGTGATCTTAGGCTTGTGTGCGGCTGCTCGGCCATGGAAACCTATTTCATGAAGCTCCGGACAAACAGTTATTGTGCTGACGTTGCTTCCAGAGGCAGTTTGGAACTCGGTAGTGAGTGTTGCAACCAAGGACAGACGATTTTTATGTCCCACCCATTTCAGCACTCTGCAGTCCCATTCTGTGAGCTTGTGTGGCCTACCACTTTCGCAGCTAATCAGGTTAGGTCAGGTTATTTGAGCCAAATAGAGGAGAGACACCCATGAATAGTATTATTGGCAGGTAGGCTTAGCTGCTGGTTAATATCTGAATGGAATAAGAACACACACCTGCCCACACAATCACACACACACGTGTGCACATGTGTATATGATAAAATGATTAGTGGAGGGACTCCCGAGTGGCGCATCATTCTAAGGCACTGCATTGCAGTCACTACAGACCCGGGTTCAATCCCAGGCTGTGTCACTACCGGCTGTGACCGGGAGACACATAAGGCGGAGCACAATTGGCCCAGCGTGGTCCGGGTTAGGGGAGGGTTGGCCGGCCAGGATTTCCTTGTCCCATCGTGCTCTAGCGACTCCTTGTGGCGGGCCGAGTGCCTGCAAGCTGACTTCGGTCACCAGCATGACGCTGTTTCCTCCGGCACATTGGTGCGGCTGGCTTCCGGGTTAAGCGAGCAGTGTGTCAAGAAGCAGTGCGGATTGGCTGGGTCGTGTTTCGGAGGACGCATGGCTCTCGACTTTCACCTCTCCCAAGTCCGTAGTTGCAGCGATGGGACAAGACTGTAACTACCATTTGGGGAGAAAAATGGGTAAAAAGTACCACAAAAAAAAACAAGTATTAGTGGAGAGGAGAGTGTAACACTAGCCCACTGACTAGGTCAGATATGCCCGTACAGGACTACACATAACACAACACTTCCCTCACTATGCCTGGGTAGTTGGCAGACGCCTTGGTTCTGATCACACAGTGTATGAGACACATCTATTGTTCTTTTTATCACACACAAGCCTTAGGCATTTTCTATTTCCAGCTCTTCTCAGAATATCAGAAACTCATGATCAGATATGGGGCTTCACTTATAAAAGAAAGGAGGATAAACTGAGAAGATTGGAAGACAAAATGTACCTATATTAAACAATATAAAAGGGAGAAAACAACTGTGCTATGGGGAGGGGTACATTCGGGGGCCTGGTCAACTAAATGAACACAATTATCATACCCCCTTTCCACATTTTCCAACAGACTCACACTGCGTCACCTTTAATCACCAGCAAGGGGCAGCCGAGAGAGGATTTTTAGGTTCTTTGCCCTCACTGGCACTGTGATCCTCCATGAGTAAATATGAACACAGAATGAAATGCTCTAATGCCTCGCTTTTGCCTCGATGGTCTGGCCTGTCTGGCCCTGGCTGGAACTGGACTGCAGCTCATAGATGTTTTGAGAGACACACAGGCAGATGAAATGTAGGTTAAACCTCCAGTACAACATCTTATTCACCCATGCATGATGATACTTGTGTCTCATCGCAATAGTTTTACAGTGCCGGAATCCTGTCTGGTCTTACCAAGAACCAAATACAGTATATCAAAACATTTCTCAGAACCCATCACCAAGTTCTGAGGAGAACATCGTGCCAGTCCTAATCAGTAGGCCTTAATATGGATTAAATGGATAGGGTAGATTTAGTTCAAACAAATCAAATCAAACTTTGTCACATGCGCCGAATACAACAAGTGTAGACATTACCGTGAAATGCTTACTTACAAGCCCTTAACCAACAGTGCAGTTCAAGAAGAAGAAATATTTTCCAAATAGACTAAAATTAAATTAAATAATAAAAAGTAACACGATAAAAACAACGAGGCTATATACAGGGGGCACCGGTACCGAGTCAGTGTGCGGGGGTACAGGCTAGTTGAGGTAATCTGTACATGTAGGTGGGGGCGAAGTGACTATGCATAGATAACAAACAAACAGTGAGTAGCAGCAGTGTACAAAAGGGAGGGGGGGGGGTCAATGTAAATTGTCCGGTGGCAATTTTATATAGGTCCTGGATAGCAGGAAGCTTGGCCCCAGTGATGTGCTGGGCCATTCGCACTACCCTCTGTAGCGCCTTACGGTCAGATGTCGAGCAGTTGCGGTGATGCGGTGATGCAACCGGTCAGGATGCTCTCGATGGTGCAGCTGTAGAACCTTTTGACGATCTAGAGACCCATGCCAAATCTTTTCAGTCTCCTGAGGGGGAAAAGATTTTGTCGTGCCCTCTTCACGACTGTATGTTTGGACCATGATAGTTCGTTGGTGATGTGGACACCCAACCAAACTCTCGACTCGCTCCACTACAGCCCCGTTGATGTTAATGGGGACCTGTTTGGCCCACCTTTTCCTGTAGTCCACGATCAGCTCCATTGTCTTGCTCACATTGAGGGAGAAGTTGTTGTCCTGGCACAACACTGTCAGTTCTCTGACCTCCTCCCTATAGGCTGTCTGATCGTTGTCGGTGATCAGGCCTACCACTGTGTGTCGTCAGCAAACGTAATGATGGTGTTGGAGTCATGTTTGGCCACGCAGTCATGGGTGAACAGGGAATACAGGAGGGGACTAAGTGCACACCCCTGAGGGGCCCTAGTGTTAAGGATCAGCGTGGCAGACATGTTGTCGCCTACTCTTACCACCTGGGTGGCGGCCCGTCAGGAAGTCCAGGATCCAGTTGCTGAGGGAGGTGTTCAGTCCCAGGGTTCTTAGCTTAGTGATGAGCTTCATGGGCACTATGGTGTTGAATGCTGAGTTATAGTCAATGAACAGCATTCTCACATAGGTGTTCCTTTTGTCCAGGCGAGAAAGGGCAGTGTGGAGTGTGATTGAGATTGCGTCATCTGTGGATCTGTTGGGGTGGTATGCGAATTGGAGTGGGTCTAGGGTGTCCGGGGGGATGTTGGTGATGTGAGCCATGACCAGCCTTTCATAGCACTTCATGGCTACCGATGTGAGTGCCATGGGGCGGTAATCATTTAGGCAGGTTACCTTCGCTTCCTTGGGCACAGGGACTATGGTGGTCTGCTTGAAACATGTAGGTATTACAGACTTGGTCAGGGAGAGGATGAAAATGTCAGTGAAGACACTTGACAGTTGGTCCGCGCATGCTTTGAGTACACGTCCTGGTAATCCGTTTGGCCCAGTGGCTTTGTGAATGTTGACCTGTTTAAAGGTTTTGTTCACATCAGCTACCGAGAGCATTATCACACAGTCATCCAGAACAGCTGGTGCTCTCGTGCATGCTTCAGTGTTGCTTTCCTCTAAGCGAGCATAGAAGGCATTTAGCTCGTCTGGTAGGTTCGCATCACTGGGCAGCTCGCATCTGGGTTTCCCTTTGTAGACGGTAATAGTTTAAGCCCTGCCACATCCGACGAGCATCAGAGCTGGTGTAGTAGGATTCAATCTTAATCCTGTATTGACACTTTGCTTGTTTGATGGTCTGAGGGCATAGCGGGATTTCTTATAAGCGTCCGGATTAGTCTCCCGCTCCTTGAAAGCGGAAGCTCTAGCCTTTAGCTCGATGCGGATGTTGCCTGTAATCCATGGCTTCTGGTTGGGATATGTACGTACAGTCACTGTGGGGACGACCTCATCGATGCACTTATTGATGAAGCCGATGACTGAGGTGCTGGATTCCTCAATGCCATTGGATGAATCCCGGAACATATTCCAGTCTGCGCTAGCGAAACAGTCCTGTAGTGTAGCATCCGTGTCATCTGACCACTTCCGTATTGACCGAGTCACTGGTACTTTCTGCTTTAGTTTTTGCTTGTAAGCAGGAATCAGGAGGATAGAATTAGGGTCAGATTTGCCAAATGGAGGGCGAGGGAGAGCTTTGTATGCATCTCTGTGTGTGGAGTAAAGGTGGTCTAGGATTCCCCCCCCCCCTGGTTGCACATGTAAAAATTTGGTAAAACTGATTTAAGTTTGCCTGCATTAAAGTCCCCAGCCACTAGGAGTGCCGCTTCTGGGTGAGCATTTTCTTCTTTGCTTATGGCCTTATAGAGTTGGTTGAGAGCGGTCTTAGTGCCAGCTTCATTCTGTGGTGGTAAATAGACGGCTACGAATAATACAGATGAGAACTCTCTTGGCAGATAGAGTGCCTTAAGCTGTAGACGACACTACCTCAGGCGAGCAATATCTTGAGACTTCTTTAATATTTGACATTGCACACCAGCTGTTATTAACAAAAAGACACACACCCCCACCCCTTGTCTTACCAGAGATAGCATCTCTGTTCTGCCGGTACATGGAAAATCCCGCTAGCTCTATATTGTTCGTATCTTCGTTCAGCCACGTCTCGGTGAAACATAAGATGTTACAGTTTATAATGTCTTGTTGGTAGGATAATCTTAATTTTATTTTCCAATGATTGCACGTTAGCAAGAAGAATGGAAGGCAGTGGGAGTTTACACGCTTGCCTCCGGATTCTCAGAAGGCTGCCCGATCTGCAGCTTCCACCGATCTGCATCTTCCACCGTCTTTTCTTCATGCAAAAGGCGTAGATCTGGGCCTGTTCCAGTGAAAGCAGGATATCCTTCTCGTCGGACTCGTTAAAGGAAAAAGTTTCTGCCAGTCCGCTGTGAGTAATTGCTTTTCTGATGTTCAGAAGTTATTTTCGGGCCTTCCTTATTTTATGGATTTGGCAGTAATCTGTGGATCTGTGGATCCTGATAATCAGCCAAATATGGGTTAGTCTACTTTTACAGTTGACCATTATAATTATTAATTAGAAAGCGATATGAGCTGGAGAACCCCTTTAACATGCTCCAAATAATCATGCCTAAATCAATGCAAAATCACTTCAAGCTAAGTGTAGAATAGGCAGATCCTCTTCAGCACGCTACAATGAAATACTGATAGGTCTACCTAAAACACTCCTGGTACCTAATCCATTGGTGGTGCAATGGCCTACTTCTTCATTCAATTAGCTTCCAGTCAATCAGCCCTACTCCTTTACCGTGTCCTCCCTGGGAGAACCCAGAGCAAGAGCATAACACACACTGGGACCTTATCGTCAATATCTGTGTGAGAGCGATAGCTTAGGTATTCTATATACGCTGCACACTACAAAACAGATGTTTCCTCACTATTAGCATACAGCTTTCATATAGCCTACCCAATCGTTATACAGTCATCAGTGTGAGCTAACAGACGTCAAACAGTAATAACAACTGATATTTCCTCATGACTACTTACTTGAAATGGTCTGTATTGGAAATGGTCTGTCTGCGATGGTTTATGTGGTTAGCTAACTGCCTGTCACGCTAATTAATAACAGCGTCATGACATGACTAAGGATTCGTGTTAAGTGGCACCCATCAGAAAGTTTTGTTTTGAGAGTTGCTCTTAACTACCAGAGTAGGCTTACTTGTGCTTACTATAAATGTCATGTTACCCAAACAAGCATGGAAGGGAGTGGGTGTGTGTGGATTATGGGCTTTGTTTTAGCACCTTCATGGTCCTGACTGAATTCAACACAAACACAGCCTTGTTACAGCTGTTTCTCCAGACCAGAAGGGGAACTGGTGCATATTGCTGTCCTGCAGGTTTGACTTCTCATGACACATTTTGCAGCAGTGGAAAAACATGGCCGCACCTACAACCACACGAATACACACACTCAAACACAGGAACACGCATAGACAGAAGTGTGATCTATGTGCACGTCATCCTGAGTCCGATACGGCACAGACTACTCTGACACCCAATTCCTCTCTCCCTTCCGCTTAACTCTCCCTCTCCTTCCTCCGCTGTCTCCTCCACTGCTGTCCAGGGACAGGCAGTCCCTCCCTCCCTCTCCACTGAATTACAGTGCATGAGGCTCATATGGTGTACTCTGCTAGGCTGTGGCTATCTGCTCCACCAGAGACATTCTGATAAGGCCTATATGGTACCACCCTCATCGCTAGTATTGAGAATTTGAGATACACACAAACAAACAGGTAAACAAGGGCATCTAAACACCAGGTAAGTGATGTCCATTCAGTAGAGCTAGCCAGGTCTGGTCTGGTGTATTGGCTCTTCACCATCACTAAGTGATCCCCTCTGGGAATCAATTCAATGAATTCATTAAGTCAGCTGAGGTCTGAGCTCTGACAACCTTGACGCCTGTACCTAGTCCTCTGACTTCCATTGAAGAACCACCACAACATAGCAATGCTAGCATTTATACATAGCATTTATATATTTGACTGAACTCCAAACTATAATCATAATTAGGCTTAAATAATTTGTCATATTTGCAAAAGGTCTCTCAAATTTGGGGCCTGATGGGAGTTGAGAGCTGGAGCAACAGTAACCAGCTACTACAGAAGAAAATGTTGGTTTGAATTCCTGAGAACATTCTGCTACCTGGCTGCCTCACTCTACTGAACCACACACAGTCCTGTTCGCCAGGCTGCTCACATCTTCAATCAGCTGGCGAAAGGCAAGACAAAAATCAATGCAGTTTACAATGCAATGTGTCGCAACATTATTCAGACTGCATTGGCTCATACAGGGATCTACATTACAGCAATAGACAGAGAGCAGATCTATACAACCCTCACTGTTAGCGCTGAGGCTGGAGTTTCTATAGGATATCACTAACAACGCCCAGTGTGTGTGTATAAATCTGCTCTCTGTGTATTGCTGTAATGTAGATTGCATTGTAAACTGCATTGATTTTCGTCTTGCCTTTCGCCAGCTGATTGAAGATGGGAGCAGTGGTACATACAGAGTTATGATAATGTTATTGAAACTCTAGTGCAGGGTTGCCAAACTAATTTTCCCCCGGGGGCCACATCCGGTCTTCAACAAGGTTGAAAATTGGTTAAATATCCTCGCTGACAAAAAGTGCCAAAAAATAGTCCTAGTTTTTGGAATTTGATGCTCCCTGACTGTCTAGCTTTCATTTAAGTGATTATTAGTGAACTGGACACAGTCCGGAAACTGTATGGATGTAGGTCCATTATCATCACTGCACAATTTCAATTTGGTTTTGGTTATTTTAAAGAAGATTGAGTTTGTGAGCTGTGTGTTTGACACCCCTGCTCTTGTGGTTCTGAAGTAATGCCAGCAAAATGAATAAACTCCAAATTGAGATGACTGAGTAATCAAGAACGATAACTCTAGGACGGTCAGAGGTTTAGCCATCATTCATTTCAATGTGTTTACCTACAAATCTACCTGATTATGTATTTAAAAAGTCCAACATTTTAAAACACAAACTAGCAACAGAAACTCAGGAAAAAAAGAAACGTCCTCTCACTGTCAACTGTGTTTATTTTTCAGCAAACTTTACATGTTTAAATAGCCCGAGCCCTCACCCTCCGATCCAACAGGTCCCAGACGTGCTCAATGGGATTGAGATCCGGGCTCTTCGCTGGCCGTGGCAGAACACTGACATTCCTGTCTTGCAGGAAATCACGTACAGAACGAGCAGTATGGGTGGTGGCATTGCCATGCTGGAGGGTCATGTCAGGATGAGCCTGAAGGAAGGGTACCACATGAGGGAGGAGGAAGGCTCAGTCCCCAGACAGACAGATAAGTGTGAGTATTTAGCCTGTGTTCTTATGCGTGAGCTGGTGAAAGAGTGATAGGATCACATTCCTAAGTTTTTTTGTTGTTACTTTAAACCTTTTTTCACCCCAATTTTGTGGTATCCAATTGGTAGTTACAGTATTGTCTCATCGCTGCAACTCCCGTATGGACTCGGGAGAGGCGAAGGTCGAGAGCCGTGCGTCCTCCCGAATCACGACCAAACCAAGCCGCACTGCTTCTTGACACAATGCCCACTTAACCCGGAAGCTAGCTGCACCAACGTGTCGGAGGAAACACTGTGCACCTGGCGACTGTGTCAGCGCGCACTACGCCCGGCCCGCCACAGGAGTCGCTAGTGCGTGATGGGACAAGGACATCCCTGCCGGCCAAACCCTCCCCTAACCTGGACGACGCTGGGCCAATTGTGCGCTGCCCCATGGGTCTCCCAGTCAGGGGCCGGCTGCGACAGAGCCTGGACTCGAACTCAGAATCTCTAGTGGCACAGCTAGCCCTGCGATGCAGTGCCTTAGACCACTGACTGACTGTACACCATAAAAGAAGCAAAAGTTGGATGAAAAGTTGGACGTGCCGAAATAGAAAAAAGTTACATTTAATTTCCTCTACTGTAGGTCGAGATGAGCCTCCTGTCTGTAGCAATAGACAGGTAGACTTACGTCTCCTGAAGGGCCTAACCATACACAAAACAGCACACACACACGTGGGCACGCATATGCTCATACGCTCATGTGGACGTGCAAACACACACACGACAATGAATGGACAGGAAGGCCAACTTGTTGACAGACTATTGCTAAGATGTCATCTGAGAACCTGCTGTGGGTGTTCTTGTTGTGGTTTCCACTCCAGCTCAAAGCATGTCTCTACAGAGAGATTGTTCACAGCAGCAGCCAAGCATGGGCCTTTAACAAACACATAGCTTTGACCTTTGAAGGTGGTAAAGGCCAGAAAGATAAAGGATGTTACAGTTGCATTTGTCAATTTCTATATCAGAGCAATTTCAAGTCACATGATGTCAATATCCCCCATTTGAATCAACTGAAATTGACACATTGTTATACATCCATTATTAGCTGCGTGATAATAAGATACATTTCCAACATCGTTCAATTAATGGCAACAACAACAAAAGACACTGAGCTTAAATAAATGTATATTTGACACGTTTGTGAGTGACGTGATATAATTTGGTGAACGTATCCTGAAGCAACAGATAGACCATTCCAGCACCTTCCATAGCTGAGCGCGTGTGGGCAGAACCTTGGTATGGTATCACCTAATTGATGCTGTGACTACACAGGTGACGTCGGTCCAATAGCATCATGCCATGAAGTCGGCTCCTCTCTCTCCAGACCAATTCGCATGCACTTTACAGAGCCACTGCGCCGCGGCGCGCACACCAACACTGCACTCCGTCATAACCGGCTCATGCGCCATGCAAAATACAGCACTCGCACACCCAAAATTCACCGAGATCTCATTCACTCTAGTATAAGTCCCTCTATACACACTCTGTATAGGTACTGTTACGTCATATAGCAGCCACAGACCCAGTGCGATTCACAAATAGCGCCTATAAACCGACGAGGCTTTTCATTCCGGGTGTTTATTCTTTCATTACTGCAATGAGGCTAAGGAAGCCTGTCACACCTGTCAGATCTTATTTGCAACCCCCAACCAAGTCACGGCTCTCAGCCCCAGCTGATGCAGCCGATACCAAGACGCCTTCAGCATTTAACAAGTACACAGACAAGAGAGACAGTCATTGGTCATTTATTGCGATCTACAACTTCAGCATGCAATTCATATCCTATATGGGCAAGACTCCACTCCGGGTATGATATATGATATTAATCGACGTAACCACACACACCGGCCCGAGAGACGTTGCCAATGACAACTTCCAACACAGTTGGACCGCCCAGAAGAGATGGACCCGAGCCGCAGAGGCCAGGCAGAGTTCCAATTCCCGCCAGCACCATCGCAGTATGCCTGTGTGTGTGTACGTTGTGCCATAGGTGCGCAAAAACAGACTCTCCCCCATATGTCGCCTTCACACCAGCCACTCGGCCAGACACTGTCAACAGTGACAGCCGTCTGGCTGACGTTGTATGGGAAGCCTTATAACCGCTATCACTGAAACAAAACACAACAAACGAGCACAGCACTGCACAGCACTGCACAACCAACACTCCAAGTACACTCCTCTCCCCGACCGCCGCCCTGCTTACCTCTTTCCGTGGACTGCCTTGTCTTTTTTCCCCTTCGGCCTTCTCTTTCGGGCCTGGATGGCCATCACTAAGAGATGTATGCAGAGGTAGGACCGAGGTCCGAGCACGGAGTGAGAGTGGGGGACAGGGAGAAAGAACAGCACATTAGTCTCGAGCTATAACTGGCCGGTCCAAGCATCGTTTACCTAAAAGGTTGAAAACCCCTCACAGGCGTCATTTCACCACTTCTAACCAAAACCTACAGATGCTGTCCAGGATGCAGAATATTTGAAGAATAAAAGAGATTTCCATACCTTTCCTGGAGCTCATGATGTTTTCCTCCTTCCCCTCAGCAGCAGCCGCAGCTCAGCGCCAGAAGCCGGGATCTCTCGCTATCCAGCCTTCCCTCCAGAGAACGCGCACTCCCTCTGTCGTTAGGAGGAGGAGGCGCGCCCGGCACTGGAGCTCTATGCTACATGGCCGCGCACAACTGGCAGGTGAGGTGAGTGCAAAAAGGAGCCCCCAAAGAACCAAAAACAAAAATACTGACTCCCGTCTACATTATTAGACTATCCCAATGTATTGTCTCTGATGTCATGAACTTGAAAGGATTCCCCTTGCCTGCCTCTATATTTATCACCACCTCAAAGCATTATTAGTTATTAGGCCTATATGCTAACTGGGGCATATTATGAGTAGGGGAAAGACTCCAGCTAAATTATCCACCATATTTTATATTTTTGCAAGACATTTTATTGACAAGTTGGTTTACTTTTCTGTCAGAGTTGCCATCTTAAAGGATCTTACCAATTTGGAGAACTGTTAAGGCTATGGGTTTGGAAATGAATCTGTTGTGGCACCCCATAATCCGTAGCCATGGTGAGTCATATGGCAAACATAATCCGTTATTATCTCACCCTGGATCACAAGCATCCCTATCCCTGACCCTGAACAAAAACTTTCCTATAGATAGGCCTATTTCTCAAATAAATGTTGAATGAGAGTAGACCTATCTGGGATTGGTTAACCTACATGTTCTTATTATAGGCCTAGATTAATACTAGGCTATTCAAATTATAATGTATGAGGAGGTATCGTCATTGAACACTAAGAGGAAGCTGCTAAATCATAGGCTACTCATATATCAAATATATTGTTACGTTGTAACACCGTGGTGTTTGGCCAAAGCAACCCTAATAGCCTGGAGCTTTGTGATTGACAGGCCCTTGAGGCAATGGGTGTTTGATATGGGCGGGTTTCAAGGAGTGACTATTTCCGGAGTCAAACACACGTGTGTAGGAAAACTGGCGTACTTTATTGTGCGCTCTCTACTAAACCCCTGTACGAGCAGGTAAATCCGATTTTGCAATAGAAACAATTAATGTCAATATTTCCACATTGCATTAATGTAACTATGCATAGCTTTGCCCTGGCTAAGCATTTGTGGGCGCATTTGACTAGTCATGTTTCTACTTGGCATGAGCTATCGTTAGCAGGCTAGCTAGCTAGTAGCTAATTAGTCAGTCGAAGATAACATCACAACAGAGGCATGTATCTATGAAATTAAACAGGTTTCCGAACCATCTGCCAGTTGGATGGAACTGGGTACCAACAATGTAGTAGCATAGCCACAGTGTGAAATGTTGTTGTTACACCGTTTCAGAAAGGAAGATACATTCGCTATAACTAAACAGAATAATTAATAATGTCGTGTTTACCACGATGCTACAGTAGTTACCTAATCATCCTGCCAATCAGGCTATGCAATTATTTTTTTATGTTGGTCTGGAGGGTGCAGAATATGAGGGCCGGTGCGCAAAAAAAGGGCCAGTGTGTTTTTGCGTTACTGATAAATTATTGAATCACCTACAACTGGGCTGCGTCCAGTACTAAAAAAAAGTCGTAGAACGTTCCATTAAACGGAACCGGTGCTGTTCTGAACGACCAGTTGAAAAACGTGGAGGGGAGGGTTAGGGCAGGGTTTCCCAAACTCGGAAAGGGGAGGTGTTAGATTGCCAATCCAGTACCTTGCTAGTGTTCACAGAATATTTGGTTGGAGCGACATGCTTTGTAAAAAAAAAAAAAAATGCCTTGTTTACATCCATAGGTCCATCAGGAATTCTCTTTGGGTTGCTTTGAGGTACCATACACCCTATCTACTAACTGTTGACATCCGAGCACCAGGTATCTGCCAGATACACAGCTTTTTCTTTAAGGTCCCTATCAGCAATCTGTAAGTCAAGTGTTCAGCACAACTCTCCCATTATATTAAAAGAGAAGTTCACTTTATTTGAACCAAATTTGTATTTTGGATGTAAATAGCATGTTATAGAAGTGCCCAGATATTTTTTTTGCAATCAATTGTTTTTGAGACCAGCTGTATACTTCCACATGCTCGTTCAGCAGTAGGGGCACAGATAACGTGTTCCAAAAACACCCAAATACATCCTTTTAGAAACAGCAATGCTTTCAGTATTTATTAAAAAAAATATATATTTAACCTTTTTTAACTAGGCAAGTCAGTTAAGAACAATTTCTAATTTACAATGACGGCCTAGGAACAGTGGGTTAACTGCCTTGTTCAGGGGCAGAACGACAGATTTTTACCTTGTCAGTCTGGGAATTCGATCTAGTAACCTTTTGGTTACTGGCCCAGCACTCTAACCACAAGGCTACCTGCCGCCCATATAGTGATATACAGTATAGTGATGAAGGTCTTTAGATGTTGTACATATTAAATTGTTTTTCCTAACTAGTGTTGCACAGTATACTGTAACTTTGGTACTTTTGGATACTAGAACATGAAACACGGTTCGGTACTAAAATTTTTGTTTTGTTACTTTCGATACTTCTGTCAAATGTGTCTCATGGATCAAGCGCCTGTCTCAGTGCAGCCGACCCCTTATTATAGCGCTCACCCTTGCCTGCTCCACTTACTCACTGCTAGCCTCCACTGGGATTCTGGGCTGCATCATGTTAGCTCCCCATTCATGCTGCTCACAAGTAACACACTTGAATAATGCGACACGTTATGTAGAAATGTTGCAACTGTTATTCACTGTTCGCAAAACAATGTCCACACAGGCTAGAACACTTCACAATGCAAGATACAGGTAGATTCCACCTATTATAGGCTACATTTACTTGCTAGCTGACAGCTAAAGCTGATATTAATTCACTGACCTAGTACTTTGTTTGTGATAATATGCAAACCATCATGCAAAATATGCTGATTTCAAAGCTGATTGCCATCCAAAACTTAATTAATGAACTTATTCGGTCTCTCTCTCTCATCTCTCCCAAAGATTATCTATTGCAGGGATGGGCAACTCCAGTCCTCGGGGGGGCCTGATTGGTGTCACATTGTGCCCCCCCCCAATTGATTAAACTCAATAACTCAATGTATGCTCCTATTGAATATGCATTTACCTGTATTGTGGCTAGGCCGAGGCTACATCTTGATTTACCCAGTTTATCAATAGAGATTTACCATTCAAAAAATTATTACCATTACGTTGTAATGCAGTTAGATTTGTAAAAACAAAGTCAAATTGATTGTATGATAGGTTTTATTATTATTATTATTTAAATGTAGTGATATTGAACTCAAAATATGCCCAACGATTGAACAGAGCAGTAGTGGTATTGTTTTGATATAGAGTATCTGGATGGTATAGAGTATTATCATACAAACCTGGTATCGAAGTCAAAATTCTGCTATTGTGACAACACCATTCTGAACTTTATCTGTGACTTTATATACCGTTTTGTGCGACTCAAGCAGGTTCAGCTGTGCTGCTTCTCAGTGTTGCCCGCGCATACACACACGAAACAGGATCTTGGACTACACTGAGAAGTGTCGCTCGAGTCGCACAAAATGGAATTTAACGTTGAGGATACATTTCGGGAATGACACAATTTCATGTGTACATCTAAAGACCTGCGTCACTATAGTGAGTGTTGCCGTTTCTAAAAGGACATATTTGGGTATTTTCGGAGCCATTTGTTCATGTTTTATTTGTGCCCCTGCAACTGCTGAACGAGCCTGAGGAAGTATCTCGCTGGTGGGGTTAGTTTCTCCAAGACAAGTGAGATTGCAAAGAAAGTGTCTGGGAACTTCTATAACATGCCATTGATGTCCAAAATGCTGATTTATTTCAAGTAAATTGAGCTTCTCCATTAATTATATAAGAGTAGGTGTTTGTAGTAGTGGTGTGGATGTTAACAATGACATGCTGAGTGAATTCGATGTCTTCTCTTGCCCCTCAGCTTGGTCCCTATGGCCGACACAGAGCCCATGCTGGTCCCTGCCGCTGGGGGGGAGAAGAGAGCATGCCCTGCTTTGGAGGAGGAGGAGGTTGACCACAACACCAAGAGACCCAGAGTCCAGAAGGAAGAGAAGAACGGAGGGCCCTCTCACAAGCTGCCCCAGGATGAGGGAGAAGAGCCAGAGGGGGAAGACACGGAGACATTGGAAGAGGATGGAGAAGGGGAAGGGTTGGGGTCAGGAGAGGCCTTTGCAGAGATGATGAAGCATGGCCTCACAGAGCTGGATGTGGGGATTCTGAAGTTTGTCAGTGAACACAAGGGGTTCTCAGGCATTCTCAAGGAGAGGTTAGTCCTGACTCCGGCCCTCCTGAAGAGCGATCTGAACATGGCGTATGTGTTGCTGTGTGTGTTTCACTATGACTGAGATCAGCTCTTGCTCTGTCTGTGTTAAGGTACTCTGACTTTGTGGTGCACGAGATCAACAGAGAAGGCAAGACAGTGCTGTTGGATGATCTCTCTGTTCCTGAGGAGGCTGAGGTGAGCTAACAATGAATCAGTACATTTCTTTAGTCTTGCAGTTTAGAGTGAAATATAATCTATAAGTCATTGTTGAAGTTAAACTCTGATGTTGGACATGTCTTGCAATAGGAGGCCCCGGTAGAGCAGCCAGAGTCCCAGGTTTTCACAGAGGAGCAGAAACAGCAGCTGGAGCAGCTACAACTCTTCAAGAACAAAGAGGGCAATGTCTCTATAGAGGTGAGTGCATGCATCGTTTCCACCAAGCCCACTGAAAGTTTATTTTCATTGTATCTTCACATTGTATCATTCTAGTTAAGATGCAAAGTTTACATTTGACCACGGTCCTCAAAGGCAAACTTTAGAGATCAATTAAGTTTTGATTACACGCACACAGGTAGCCGATGACACAAAAGAGAAGCGGACCTTGGTCCACAAGGCTGTGAAGACCCTGTACCCTGGACTGGAGACCAAGACAGAGGAGCGGGAGGGAAAGAAGTTCATCGTGGCCTACCACGCAGCCGGGCAGAAAGCCCTCGCAGGTACAGGAGAGAATGGGAAGATGGGTGTCGTGGACATTTTCTGGGTTGTCTCTCTGGTTTAATTCCTATTGCTGGGTGAAATCTCTGTAACATCGATCATAGAACCAAATCAAGTCGCTTTCAAGTTCTCTTACTTCAACAAAGAGTTTACATTTCAGAATGGGGAAAGTTATGATTGAATGGTTGTAAAAGGGTGGTGCTGCATGCCCTTGTTCAGCTTGGCCTCATGTCTCTCATTACATGGGGTTCTCTCTAAGCTGAGTAGCTACTGGGTTGGCTATGGGATTATATGTAGGGTGCATGAATGAACAGGTGCATGTGTGAGGTCAACACACCTGCATGATGATGCTGACTAAAGATCCAGACCAAAGACCCTGACCAGTCCCATGGACTGAGAGAGATCACATGGATCTTGATTTTTATCCAGGTTTCTGTGAACTTTTAGATGTTAGAAGTCTCCCCAACAAATCAGCAGTCTCTCTCTCGACGTGGACTGGCATGTTTTGCCTCTGAATCAATTCCCTAGGCTTATTAAGATCATTTAAGACATCGCCGTTTTTCAATGAATCATTTCCTGTAAATGTAGTGGCCTATTCAAAGAGAGCACAACATGGTAGTCATCAAATAATGGCTACTCTGTCATGCCCGTGGAACACTCCTGCTGCACAGAACGGTTTAGACACAACGGCATTCCAACCCTGCATGCTGACCTCGCCACCCCTGCCGGTCTGTCTAACGGTCCACGACCGTCTTTTAGTAACATTCTTTTATCATTTATATCCTATTCCTTTTGCTCTTCTCTGGGTGGACAGAGGTCAAAGCAGCTGCAGGTAAGACTTTCTCGTCAATGGCAAGGTGTGTAGAATTTGCAGGAAACTAGCTTCAAAACAGCTCAATTTTGTCACTGGTCAACAGGGGGGCTCTAAAATATTCGGTCACCTTTAGCCACGCCCCCGCCACGCCCACCACCTAAGCCCTGTTATTATCCAGAAAAAACCGCTGCACATAATAAATAATAAAACCACTCTGATTATCCTGCTTGTTCAATATGGCTACTATTTTATTGGTAAATAGTTTTATTGGTAAATAGTCATTACCAATTTCAGGGTGTAGGCTAAGCTAGAAGAACCCCTGTTAGTTAGTTTAGAGCAATGGGGAATGAGTGTTCGAGGGGAGCATTTCAATTACTGAGGCGTCCGTCTTGGGACATATATGCAGGATGCTCGTGGCATAAAACAGTTGTTAAAGAAGTGGTTGCTGCTGTCTGTGTTGGGCTCCTTAACAGAGCTGCCTCCGCACAAAAGGATAAAGGAGCCAGATAGTAATTTGAAAAGCATACCAAAGCACTGAATACTGATGTATTCTCTGACAGATGCGGTCTGTCTGCTACTCTGCCTTTATCGCCACAACTCACTCCTGTCCTCCTGTCTCCCTGGCCAGCCCCCAGGAAACACTCCTGGCCTAAGAGCCGCGGGGCCTTCTGCCACTTTGTCCTCTACAAGGAGAACAGAGACACCATGGAGGCCATCAACGTGCTCTCGAAGTTCCTCAGGTAAAAAACACACACAGTTTCTAATAGCATTTTTCCAACAATATGTAAGGAAAACTTCTACTAAACTGTAGAACTCCTGATTTTGTGTCTGTTATTTCCCAGGATGAGGCCCAATGTCTTCTCCTACATGGGGACCAAGGACAAGAGAGCCATCACTGTGCAGGAGATTGCAGTTCTCAAGTGAGTGTGGTGGCTTGCTGCTATCAGCAAATACTTGTAAATACATACTTACGTAACCTATGTTCTCTGTCCTTTCAGGATCACAGCAGAAAGACTGTCTCACCTCAACAAGTGCCTCAATAACTTTAAACTGGGAAACTTCTGCTACAAGAAACACCCTCTGAAGCTGGGAGAACTACAGGGCAATCACTTCACCGTGGTCATCAGGTCAGTGGATACTAGCTGCGCGTGTCGATGTGCGTAATCTCTTTGCTTGAACTTATTCTTTGTAACTCAAACTACTCTCCAATCCTGATTTGATTCATTGAACAATTAAAATAGCGCAGCAACTTTTAATCTGATCTACGCGTTGCTATTTGTTCCTGGCTGGTTACCTCCCACACAGGAACATCACAGGGACAGAGGAGCAGGTCCAGCAGGCCATGTCCTCCCTTAGAGAGACGGGCTTCATCAACTACTATGGCATGCAGCGCTTTGGCACCACCGCCGTGCCCACACACCAAGTTGGCAAGTAAGGACACGGACTCTCACACATTTGGGTATGGGGTCGGCAGGTAAAAACATGATCCCCTTGGTGCATAGGGTAACCGGCCCATGGGTACGGGGTTGGCAGGGGATGGATGATTGACTGTTGTTGTGTCCCTCTGTTTGGACCAGGGCCATCTTGCAAGACAACTGGAAGGAAGTGATAGATCTGATCCTGAAGCCTCGCCCTGGAGGTAAAACATTTACTGCCTTTCATTTGTCTTTATATCGAATACATGTCCGCTACCAAATGGACAAATCTAAAATGGATAACATTATTGCAGGAGCGCGTGTCAAACGGTTTCTGCCACGGCGTGGCCTTTGTGACAACTGCAGATGTAAAAAGGATGTTTTAATAGAATATGATGTATTGATTTACTGCTCTCCCTCTCTCTGCCAAGCGGAGAAAGGTTATCTGGTGAAGTGCCGTGAGGAGTGGGCCCAGTCCCAGGACCCAGAAGCAGCGCTGCAGAAGCTGCCTGTTAAACGCTGTGTGGAGGGACAGCTGCTCCGAGGTCTCTCCATGTACGGCAAGAAGAACATCATCACTGCCTTCGCCATGGTGAGCTGAGCCCGCTTTTACTCCTACAAACTAACTTTTATAACTGGTCAGGAAGCAATGGCTGTACTCACGCACACTTGCCAAATGGCAATATCAGACATCACGCACCTTTTATTTATCCCCAAGTTGTTCCAATGGACTAAGTTGTTAAAAGTGAGAAACAAATGTAGCCACACACACTGTTAATTTGTTTGACTTATTAAAGCTGCTATATGTCACTTTATGAACGGCCTGACCAAATTTGCATAGAAATGTGCATTATAGATATGCCATTCTCATTGAAAGCAAGTCAAAGAAGCGGTAGATGTGTTCTATGTGTGCTATTTCTATGCTTCCTGTTATGTTTAGTTTCTTTTACCTTCTGTCTTGCCCACCAGTTGAAAATGCTATATTTTTGGTTATGTAAAAAATATTTCACAGTGGTTTAGATGGTACAATGATTCTCTACGCTATACTTGCTTGTTTTGTCACAAACTGAAATTATGCGAACTATTCAAATTGTAGCAACCAGGAAATGGTGAAGGAGTTTCTGCTTAGTGCACCTTTTTTAAAGTATGTTTTTCTCTGGTTTATTATAGCTGAGGTAACTCCCTGTGTTGGCCCTCTTCTTGTCTTCTAGATCCCTCGTAACAACCGACTGATGTACATCCACAGCTACCAGAGCTTTATGTGGAACACCATGGTCAGCAGACGCATTGAGGCCTTCGGACTGAAGGCTGTGGAGGGAGACCTCGTGCTCAGGGGAGGTGGGTCCTATCTGTTTATGTTCTGTGGGTGTATCTCTGATTCACCAGCGCGTGTGGTGATACGTGTGGTTGGAATTCTTGAATAAATGTTCTGTAGAGAAGTGATGGAGCACACGGCCCAGAGTGCCTGTCTCACAGATGGCTCTAAAGTGTAATACATCATGTCTAACAGGGCTTTAGACCACCTGCTGGGCTGAGTTAATGTGCTCATTCTATGTAGGGTCTCAAACCAAGTGATGTAGACATCCTCCTATTCACCCGTGGTGTAAAGTACTTTAGTAAAAATACTTTAAAGTACTACTTAAGTTGTTTTGTGGGTATCTGTACTTTCCTTTACTATTTATATTTTGGACAACTTTTACTTCACTACATTCGCTAAGAAAATAATGTACTTTTTACCGATATCCGATATTTTCCTTGACAAAAAAAACAATACTGATAACCGATATTACACATTTTAGCGGCCATTTAAGCATTCTAGTACAGTTAAATAGTTGACACACACACGGACGCAGCTGTCTAAGGCACTGCATCTCAGTGCAAGAGGTGTCACTACAGTCCCTGGTTCAAATCCAAGCTGTATCACATCCAGCCGTGATTGGGAGTCCCATAGGGCGGTGCACAATTGGCCCAGCGTCGTCCGGGCCGTCATTGTAAATAAGAATTTGTTCTTAACTGACTTGCCTAGTTAAATAAAGGTTACACACACACCACACTGACCAAAAAAGTTATTTTGTTGGAATTTATGTATGTCCCCATTACCAGTAAAACATAATCAAAATCAATTTCTTTCACTTAATTGCTGTGCTGTTTCGTTGTTCAGTCATTTCATTCTCAACCAGGATTTCTATGGAATGCCGTTGCATGTCAAAGATAACACTACACTATTTGACGTGTCAAATGACACTATTTGGCGTGTCAAATGACACTATTTGGCGTGTCAAATGACACTTTGGCAGGTCAAATGACAGTATTTGGCGTGTCAAATGACACTATTTGGCGCGTCAAATGACACTATTTGGCGCGTCAAATGACACTATTTGACCAATCAGGACCTGAATGTGACTACACGTCACATTCATACATTTTTTACGTAGCTGTTACATATTGATTACACCATCACTTGTATTTCATATGTCCCAACGATTCATCGATACGTATGCTATGATGCTGGTAAAGTTGTCTCGCGCATCTACAGTGCTGGTCATAAAAAAGATAGCAAAGCTCATGGATGCAAAGAAAAATCTTCCCCAAAAACATAGCAAAATGACACTGATTCAGTAGTTAGCTAGCTAGCTAGGTGTCATCATCTAAAATAACCCTAATTTATGATACACTTATTTGATTAATGGTGGTCAGACCCATCTATCTGAAGCTAGCCACAATAGTGGACTTTGCGGTTAGCCTTCAAAATAAAAGTATGACATAATTGTACTATTTGTATTTATTTGCTGTCAATGACATACTTTTATTTTGAAGGCAAACCGCAAATTCCACTATTGTGCCTAATGCTTATAGCTTCACAACACAACCTGGTCCGGTTGAGCGTCACTAGCCAGATGAAGCTAGCTTGCTGCTTATAACGTTAGCTTTGGGCAACATGGTTACATAGCTGGCTAGCTATTTTCACGAACTGAAGTTCAATTTCAATAGGCGAACAACAAGTGGCAACTCAGCTAATACTTACTCACAAGTATTCCTAAATCATTGCTAAGAATAATGAAAATGACTACAGTTTCTACTGGTCATTGTTTTCAGGTTGGTTGTACCAAGCTAAAGCTAGCTACCCCAGAAGTTGCGGTCGAACAAATTAAGCTTTATTACTAGCGCAGTATTGTGAACACATCGTTCGTGGCCGGTGTTTGCTTATTTGCAGACTTTTTTGTACAGCTTTGACAGTGCTACTGTATATTTTTTGACATGCAAAGACCCAAATGGTGTTCCATAGTATGTATGCCGTGAAGCTAATAGCAGTGATGCTATTACTGTGTAACTCCGGTAGGGCAGCATCTGAAAAATAATGCATTGGTAATGTGTACCGGTGCTCGACCAGTCGGCGAAATCCAACATCACCCACGACAGAGAACGGTTGATTGTCAAGTGCAATGAATTACATTATCTTGGCTTTAATGGATTTTTCCTTTGAGTTGTGTCGCTGAAATTGTCTTACTCTTTCAAATGACTGCTCGACTTGTTGACTGCTCGATCCACACAGCAGACATTGTGGGCTAGGTTAGGAATGCTGTATTGCACGAGTAGCGCAGAATTTTACGTGGCGTCATTACATCATGTACCTACGTTATATAGGTATGCACAGTAGCTTTGACATCGTTTTTTAACATCAACGTTAAACTAGACATCGGGCTGATAGCGAGTTTGGCATTTTTAGCTAATATCGTCCGATTCCAATATGTTCACCGATATATCATGCATCCCTACTATCCGTAAATAAAAAAACAAGAAAAAGGTTCCGTCTGATTTGCTTAATATAAGGAATTTGAAATTATTTATACTTTTACTTTTGATACTTAAGTACATTTTAGCAATTCCATTTACTTTTGATACTTAAGTATATTTAAAACCAAATACTTTTAGAATTTTACGCAAGGTAAAATTCCTGGGTGACTTTCACTTCTACTTGAGTCATTTTCTATTAAGGTATCTTTTACTTTTACTCAAGTATGACAATTGGGTACTTTTTCTACCACTGCTATTCACCCACTTATCTCCAGGCACTGCATTCGTGCTGTCCGCAGCAGAGGCCGAGACCCACTCTATCCAAGACGTGGTGATGCCCCTACCAGGGTTTGACGTCATCTACCCCACTCACCACGGTAAGAGAGCCCTGCATCCTCCCACCATGTCAGGGCAAAGTCTCTATCCCTCCCTTAAGCTCTCCCCTCCCCCATAATCGGAAACAATCTCCTTAATCCTCTACCTTACCGAACGGTTTGTCCTGTCTGAACTAGTTTAATTTGGCTTGTTTGCCCTTGCATGAACTAGTTTCATGTCAGGGCAAAGACTTATCCTGTTGTCTGGGGTGTTACAAGCAGAGGTGAAGAAGAATTTCAATCCGTGGAAAATGATATCTCCCGAGTGGCACAGCGGTCTAAGGCACTGCATCTCAGTGCTAGAAGCGTCACTACAGACCCTGGTTCGATTCCAGGCTGTATCACAACTGGCTGCGATTGGGAGTCCTGTAGGGTGGTGCACAATTGCCCAGCATCGTTAGGGTTTGGCGTGGTAGGCTGTCATGGTAAATAAGAATTTTTTCTTAACTGACTTGCCTAGTTAAATTTAAAAAATAAAAAGATCTCTGGATGTAGTATTCTATTCTGTTTTACTGTTCTATACTATTCAGATATGTGGTTGAGGTGTGTGTTTCAGATGTGATTGTGTCTTTTCCTCCTGTTCTGTAACAGTGGGTAAGGGCTACAGGGAGATGCTGAGTGCAGATAACCTGGACATTGACAACATGAGACACAGGGTGAGGGACTACTCTCTGGCCGGGGCCTACCGACGCATCCTCATCAAACCCAGTGACGTCAGCTGGTCTGTAACACTCGCTGTCACCTCAGTATCAATTAATACATCTATTTTCAGTCTTAGCTAACTATAGGAAAAGGCGAACGAATAGTGTTGGAGACGTTTTCGTTACACATTCTAAATGCATAAAAAGGAGCTGTGGATTGCTTCATTTTACCTTGATAATGTGATTGCCTTGTATAATATTTCCTCCTCTACATTCCTGAGTTGTGTTTCTTGTATCATCTCTTTTTCTATAGGGAGGTGATTAACTATGAGGACCCTCGTGTCTCCCTGATCCACACTGATGTGGAGAAACTAGAGGACCAACCTCCCCCAGTCTTCAACAAAGGTATGTTCTAGTTTCATCCTGTTGCTGTGCATTAATCAATATGTGGTACCTTTCCATTCACCTTGTATCTGTACTCCATGAAATTGAAAAACACTCTTGGTGGTGTGTTTCTCCTAACTCTTTCTCTCCACCCACCAGAGGGGAAGTACAGGGCTCTGAGGATGGAGTTCTCCCTGCCTCCCTCTACCTACGCCACCATGGCCATCAGAGAGGTGCTCAAGATGGACACCAGCATCAAGAACCAGACTCAGCTCAACACCACCTGGCTAAACTAATACAACAGAACTGGGCCCACTGAGCTTCATATAGGGGCTCCTTTTCCAGGTTGCCGAGCAGTCTGTCCTTTAGTGGGTGTCTACTTACTGTATGTGAGACTAACAGTCTATATTGTATGTGTGTGTGTGGGTGGGAGTGTTTTGGTACTTTGACATGCCAAAGGTCATTCCTCTCAAGGTGTGTCAGTTAGGGTGATGGGAAATCTTACCTAATCCCACGCTACCAAGAGTAACAACTCTGATATTATATTGTTACTACTCTGATTATTTTCTTAGTTTCTTCATTTTTTTATCAGGAAGTTTTTACTGTCTTTTAAAGCTTTGCGGCACTGGAGAAATTCAGAGATATGTTTTTGAAACAGCTGACGTGCTACAGAAGCACTTTAAAGGGGCTGTGTAGAACAGTTTGTGTAACCCATGGTGGTGCTCTGTGACACCCCTGCTACTTCCCAGGGTACTACAATGACCTGACCCTGGTTGTACAGAATTACTGTTTCCTTTTTTAACTGTACAATGTTTTTGTTTTTTGGAAACCAGCTCTCTTACAGAGAGAGAATTAAAATGTTGAGTGCAAATGTTTTTTGTTCCGTTATTCATGGACTTGGATAAGATGCATCATTCTGCTCTAACATGTGCCACTGTTAGGGTATTATCTTGAACTTGTAAAGTTGCCTATAGTAACTATTCATAGTAGGTGCTGTGGAGCTGACCATCTGGCAGGGGGGCTGATGCCAGCTGGCTGTAGTCACTGAATTCATCGCCTGGCTCCAATCTAATTTGTTTGACTGGATCCTGTCATCAGCCAGTCACCCTGGGATACTGAGGGTCTCATACGGTTTTACATGATTTTTCTCTTCTGTCGTGCTCTGAAATACTTCAGATTTCATCATATTGGAATTCGTGTATGGTGATATGGTACAGTCACATTGACACGTTATTTTCTAGCAGGACTGGTGTCTTATGAGTGACCGTCAATTGTCTTTTTTTCTCAAGCCCTAAATCATACCAACTCATACCACAAGGGGGGGGGGGGGGGGATTTACGAAGACGTAAAGCTTTCATTTTTACAGAATAATTTATTTTGATTGAGCTCAACAAATGTACATCGCCTTAAATCATTTTCCAACTCCACTTGTGCTATTAATACCAAAAAACATAATGAAATTCAAAATGTATAAATGTAACGGTACTCGTTGAGGACCAATCAAATCTGTCTTGTGACCACTCAACACAACAAACATGTCTGCGCCGTTGGCAAGAAAAGCGCGATGAACGTGTTTCCCTGAAGTCGAATCTAAATTCGTATATCTCGAATTTACAGGTAGCTATCTACATTCCATTCAAGTTGTGATCCATTCTGCCATTGACGTCGCGAATACTTTGTTGAAAGATGTCGTCTGGAACCGCTTTGATTTATGATGAGGAGATGACTCGCTACAAACTGCTATGGGTTGAGTAAGTCTTGCTTCCTTATTGTGCATTTTGTTGTCCTACACACTGCAGTCTAGCGAAAGAGAGCAAAAACTGATATCTATATCAAAGATTATGATAACTATCGTTCTGCTGTGTGTGTACGTATGAGTGGGTGAGTCAAATATAAATCATTTTATCGGTTGCATACACACATTTAGCAGATGTTATGGCGGATGTAGCGAAATGCTTGTGTTCCTAACTCCAACAGTGCAGTAATACACACGAATCTAAAAGTAAAGAAATATAGAAATATTAGGAGAAGCAATGTGTTTATGTGTACTGACCTGTGTAGGCTGCGTGTGAGTGCACTTGTTCAAAAGTGTTTTGAGTGCACACTGTTAGCTGGGTCATTCCTGCTATGTGGTGCCTTTTCAATCCCCAAGAAATAACACTTTAGTGTAAAATGTGTATTTTACCTAAAAACACAGAGATACAGTGCATTCGGGAAGTATTCAGACCCCCCTATATTAGTATTCTAAAAAGGATTAACACGTTTTACCCCCTCGTTAATCTACGCACAATAACCCATAATGAAAACGGGTTTATAAATGTTTGCAAATGTATTCAAAAATACAAATAAATCGTATTTACATAGTTATTCAGACCCTTTACTCAGACAGGTTGGACAGGGAGCGTCGCTGCACTAATTTCAGGTCTCTCCAGAGATGTTAGATCGGGTTCAATTCTCGGTTCTGGCTGGCCCACTCAAGGACATTCAGAGACTTGTCCCGAAGTCACTAATGGGTGGTCTTGGCTGTGTGCTTAGGGTCGTTGTCCTGTTGGAAGGTGAACCTTCGCCCCATTCTGAGGTCCTGTGCACTCTGGAGCAGGTTTTCATCATTGATTTGCCTTTTGGCAAACTCCAAGCTGGTTGTCATGTGCCTTTTACTGAGGAGAGTCTTCCGTCTGGCCACTTGTAGAAACATCTCAAGAATGATCAATGGAAACAGGATGCACCTGAGCTCTTTTTCAAGTGTCATAGCAAAGGGTCTGAATACTTATGTAAAGAAGGTATTTCTGTATTTTATTTTTAATACATTTGCAAAAAATTCCAAACTGCTTTCGCTTTGTCATTATGGAGTATTGTGTGTAGATTGAGGGCATTTTATTTGTATACATTTTTTTGTATTCATTTTTGAAAAAGGCTGTAATGTAAACGAAATGTGGAAAAAGTCAAGGGCTCTGAATACTTCCCGAATGCACTGTGTGCACTTTTATGCATTTTTACCATTTTGTTTTCAGTGAATGTAGGCGTTTTTTGCCATCTCCCCGGTGCTATTCATCGTCTTCTACGAGAAATATAAGCCATTAAATAATAAAATATAAAAAATATTTATTCATTATTTTATAGTCCTACTTAAAATATCTGTCATCACTACTCTTCTCATGATTATTTTATTTGTTACTGTATTTAAGAATTTACGTGTGTCATAAATGCGGAAGACACATTTCAGTTGAATGCATTCAGTTGTACAACTGACTAGGTATCCCCCTTTCCCTGATTTCACTTTCTCCCCTGTTAGTTGGTAGTGATACCCATTTGAAAAACAGCCCCTTCCCACAATGACATCACATTCAGGAAGTGTCAATCTTTTTTGGGGCAGGGAAAACAACAGTGCAACGCTAGTAAGTATTAACACTCGGTTTTATCTACAGTACCAGTCAAAAGTTTGGACACACCTACTCATTCCAGGGTTTTTCTTTATTTTTTACTATGTTCTACATTTGTAGAATAATAGTGAAGGCATCAAAACTATGAAATAACAGATGGTATTAATCATGTTGTAACCAGAAAAGAGGGAACAGAGAAAAGGAAAAATAACAAGAGATTCCAATGCATCAAGGGAAATTCCAAATCTCCTGGCTCAAAAGTGAATGCCATGCTGAGACCTCATCCTGTCCAACCAACCATTAGAAGAACCCTTCTGTTGCACTCATCATTGGTTGAAGACATTTAATTTAACTAAATATCGCAACACCAGAAAAGAAAGGGAGAGGCAGATTGCAAGAGTAACTATTGGGAACATAGTGAAGAAGTACCAACTCCAAAGGCTCAACCAGACTAGGTCTTTCAAAGAAGAGGGTTGGATTGGCTGGAGATGTGTGTACGAAGAACTGCTGAATCCAAGAAGGGATGATGTGTGACGCACGACTACAGGGAGGAAACAAGCTGTCACGCCAAACATACAGAAGATTCAAAAAAAGGTTGCTGACCGACAATGAAGAATCTACACAGGAAACTCCTGTCAGAAAGTCAAGACTCAATCTCCTACTCTTTCTTCTGCACCTATAGGCCGTTTTGAGTTGTGGCACCAACGGAAACTGATTGTGAGGCATGCCAATGTTAAACCCACGAGAATCTCCAATTCATGGCTGACAGCTGTGGGCTTTTATCGTCCAAATACTGCAGCGAAAGACTCAATGAAGATGCATCAAGTGATACGTGTGTTGCCAGGTCACATCAAGTACAGAGACACAACCTGTCTCTGGCAAAGAGATGAGGGGGGTCACGGCCTGTCCCTGCTTTGAGTTAAAAGAAGCAACTCTAGAATCTGCTGAGTCTCTGAGATCTGCTGTTTTTAAAAAGATAAATAAATAGAAGTAAATAGAGAATGTAATAAATTGAAAGTGATTCTAATTATAAATGTAATCTTTTTATTTTTGACCATTTCACAGATTTAAAAGTGCATAATATATCTTTGTTTAAATATTTTGTTTATTATTGGTATTAGTCCCACTCTTCATTCCACCCGGATAGGTCAGTGTTTTTAAAATAATAATTGGACAATAACATCAAATGTTATGTATATCTTTGTGATAACTTGTCGAGATAGAAGGGGTCAACTACATATGCAAAACTGTTGACCAAATTCTGTTGTTATTCACTCTTATTCGGAACATTTTTGTGCAAATGGTTTGGAAAATAACACACGTTTCGCTCAATAATCATTGATTTATAATTATTTGGCGAAAATAAATCAACGTATTAGAGTAAGGAACATTTGATTACTTAGGGAATCTAAATCTTGATATTTACATGCATTGTTAACACCTTCAGAGAGTTATATGTAACTTCTTCTTAATAGGGGGCGCTGTTTTCACTTTGGGGAAAGATTGTGCCCAAATGAAATGGCCTCGTACTCTGTTCTAGATCATATGATATGCATATTATTATTACTATTGGATAGAAAACACCCTGAAGTTTCTAAAACTGTTTGAATTATATCTGTGAGTAAAAGAGAACTCATTTGGCAGCAAACTTCCAAACAGGAAGTGAAAATTCTGAAAATGGGTCTCTGTGTAAGGCCTTGCCTATTCAATTGCCTTCTATTTATGGATCTGTATGCACTTCATACGCCTTCCACTAGATTTCAACAGGCAGTAGAACGTTGAATGAAGTCTCTAGCCTTTTCTGGGACCGGATGGGACTCGTTGGAGAGAGAGGTCAGCCAAATCGGTAGTACTTGGTGAGGCACGAGGATTTGTCATATGGTTGGTTGCAATTCGTTTGGTAGACACAAGGAAATGCTCCGTCTGGGACGTTATTGGATGTATTTCTTAAAAACATCCTAAAGATGGATTCTCAACTGAGTTTGACCAGTTTATTCAACTTTTATTTTGACTTTTTGAATTTTTCGTTCATGCGTAAAATCTTCGTGGAAACGTGAGCTCCACCATGCTAGCCAAAGTTGCTAATTCGACAGACGTAATGGACATTCTAAAACCAAACAACGATTTATTGTCGAACTAGGATTCCTGGCACTGCATTCTGATGAAAGTTCATCAAAGGTAAGGGAATATTTATGATGTTATTTCGTATTTTTGTGGACTCTTTGGACTCCAACATGGCGGAGAATGGCTGAGCGCTTTCTCAGATTATTGCATGCTGTGCTTTGTACTAAAGTTATATATTTTTTATCTAACACAGCGGTTGCATTAAGAACCAGTGTATCTTTCATTTGCTGTACAACATGTATTTTTCAGCAAAGATTATGAGTTTTTCTGTTAGATTACGTCGCTGTCTAAAATTTCTCCGGACATTTTGGTTTTATTTGTGACGATGGCTGCGTTGTAAAACCCAGATTTGTAGCTATAAATATGCACATTTTCGAACAAAACATAAATGTATTGTATAATATGATGTCATAAGACTGTCATCTGATGAAGTTGTTCAAAGGTTAGTGATTTAATTTTATCTCTATTTGTGGGTTTTGTGAAAGCTATGTTTGCGGTGAAAAAATGGCGTTGTGTGTTTGGCTATTGTGGTGAGCTAACATAAATATATATTGTGTTTTCGCTGTAAAACATTTTAAAAATCGGAAATGTTGGCTGGATTCACAAGATGTTTATCTTTCATTTGCTGTATTGGACTTGTGATTTCATGAAATTATATTATATGATATCCCTGTGGCGCTAGGCTAGGCTAGGCTATGCTAGTCAGCGTTTCTGATGAGGAGGATCCCGGATCCGGGAGGGTGATTAAGTAGAGGAAATATGTCATGTTCCGTGTGTGAAACATATGCCTATATTTATTAGGATTTAAGTGCCTGAGCTTGACCAATATGTTTTTCTGATAGTCAAACTTGTCCCTTTTCTGATAGAATACAAAACAGATGGAAAATCTATACTTTTTCTTTCACATGTGGTCCGGAAGGCACCGCAGAGTAGGAATGACCCGGCTAATTATTTGGCTTACATTTGCATGTCCTCTCTTCAGCCCGGCTTGTAAAATTGAGGTCCCTGAGCGTCTGACTGTCAGTCACACAGCTCTGCAGGAGGAGGGTCTGGCTGAGCGCTGTGTCTCTGTGCCTATACGCCAGGCCACCGACGCAGAGATCCTACTGGCTCACAGGTGAGTCTATCACGCACACACATACGCACGCACGCACACACACACACACACACACACACACACACACACACACACTGCTCTATGTCGTACCTACAGTGAGGAGTACCTGGAAGCAGTAAAGAAGACACCATACATGAGCCTTGATGAGCTGAGGACATTCACCCAGCAGTATGGGGATGTCTACTTCCACCCGGTGAGATGACATGGACAGTCAATCAATCAACTAATCGCTGCATTGTCTCAAATGAAGAAGATACAGTATAGTGCACATAATATAGAAAAGCACAGAATGGGACCTGACTATGAGGCTGACCGAATCAGAGTTAGCATTGTGAAACCCATGTTCTCTGCTTGTGTTTTCGCCTCTAGAACATCTACCATTGTGCCAAGTTGGCCATCGGGGCCACTCTCCAGCTGGTGGACAGTGTGATGACGGGGAAAGTAAGGAACGGCATGGCCTTGGTCAGGTGAGTTTTAACCACGGAGGAACAGAATGCATATGGGTTTGTTCTGTTTTATTTACAATGCCGCGCAAGGTGTCATGGACTTCCTGTATGCACAGTTACAGTATCTGGTACTCAGGATTCACCTCCCTCTCCCACCTCTTTTTTTTCCATCAGACCCCCAGGACACCACAGTCAGCGCAGTGCTGCCAACGGCTTCTGTGTGTTCAACAACGTGGCCATCGCTGCCCACTATGCCAAGAAACAGTACGGTATCAAGAGGTGAGCAGGGCCTGAATAGGACCCACTCTTAACTGATTCCATTGTAGGGCATTGAAAGTAGAAGAGTGGGCGAATGTGTGTTAGTTTTTCTCTGAATGTTTTTGTTTCCCCAGGGTGTTGATAGTGGACTGGGACGTGCATCACGGACAGGGGGTGCAGTTCGCTTTTGAGGATGACCCAAGGTGAGTGTCTTTTCTTGATCCTAACTGTACCTTTTGTCTGGTAATCAATCCTGTCTGATCTGCAGATTGCTCTGACTGACACCCCTCTTCCCCCCCAGTGTGCTGTACTTTTCCTGGCACCGCTATGAGCACCAAGGCTTTTGGCCCAACCTGAGGGAATCAGACTATGACAGTGTGGGCAAGGAGAAGGGTGCTGGCTTCAACATCAATGTACCCTGGAACAAGGTGAGTTCCATAGAAGTAGAATTCTAGAAGTCCTTTTAAATCAAGGAGCCCTGCCTACCATACAGTACTTGTTACTTTCTCAGTAGCATTATGCCTTCAGTTCTCAATTTGATCTCTTGACTGGTTACAGGTGGGGATGGAGAACAGTGATTACCTTTCTGTCTTCTTCCATGTTCTCCTACCCATCGCATATGAGGTGAGGCATTCTCCCAGGTCAGAATCGGCAGCACTCACAAAACGTGTGCGACGTTCTCTCTCTACATATCAACCTCAAATGATGACTGAATGAAATGAATGCTCTTTGTTCCAGTTCAGTCCAGATTTGGTCTTTGTGTGTGCAGGCTTTGACTCCGCCATTGGAGACCCAGAGGTAAGGCATTCTACTGCTTAAATGAATGACCAACTAATATAGGCCTAGACACTATTGTTATGGTTGTACAGTATAAGCAAGCGTTCTTTTATGCTTGTGTCCCAGGGTCACATGTGTGCCACCCCAGACATCTTTGCCCACCTGACCCACCTCCTGAAGTCCCTGGCTGGGGGGAAACTGTGTGCTGTCCTGGAGGTGACGGTCACTCATAGACTTATGATATTTAACTGTGTCACTCTTTTCTGAAATAAGTCACATTAACAAAACAGGAACTGTTTTTGCTGTTTTTTTGTACCTCGATTCACTCTATAAAAAACTATTTTAGGGAGGGTACAACTTGACCTCACTGTCCCAATCAGTGTGCCAGACCGTCCAGACCTTACTCGGAGATCCCGCCCCCCAAACGTCAGAACTGAACGGCCCATGTGAGAGGTGGGCTGACGTGTCAGTCTCAGCTTTAAAAAAGGCTATAACCTAAATAGCTTGTACAGTCAGATAACACACTGCATTGTGTCTGCCACGTTCTCTCCGTCCCTGCAGTGCTCTGGAGTCCATTCAGTGTGTGAGATCAGCTCAGAAGCCGTACTGGGCCTGCCTCAAACACATAGGTACTATATAACATCACCCTCTGATCACGCTCAGATCTCATCACTTCATTTACAACATATCACCCTGATTTACCCTAATATAGCTATTAATCTTATCTTTCCTCCCTCCTTCCATTCACTTCCCTTCCAGTTGCCCCACCCGTGTCTGAGCCCAGCACTAAACGCTGTAAGCTGGCAGAGAAGGAAGAGGGTGTGCAGGCTGAGGAGGGTCAGAAAGAACGGGGGGATGGTCAGAAAGCGGAGGAAGAGGAGGTGGTGTGGATGAAGCCTCCGTCCCGGTTGGCTCCTCCGGTCCACACTGAAGTGGCAATCCCTGCTGACCTGGAGGTCCCTGACAGATGTGACCGTGTGAGGTCATCACTGGCCCCAACTCTTCAGATCCTGCAAAGACTAAGGTCTGTCCCTAACCTATACTCCTGAGATACCTCAGAGATTTAAGTCTGTCCCCAACAAATGTCCCCAGATACATTCACCACCCACAGATACATTCACCACCCACAGATACATTTACCACCCACAGATACATTCACCCACAAGAATGTTAAAGCTGCAATATGTAATCTTTTAGCCAACTTGATCAAATTCACATAGAAATGTGTGTTATAGATCTGTCCTCATTAATATCAAGTCTAACAAGTGGTGATCTGTTCTATGTGCGCTATTTCTATGCTTCCTGTTTTTGCCTTCTTACTTTCGGTTTTGTATACCAGCTTCAAACAGCTGAAAATACAATATTTTTGGTTATAAAAAATATATTTTACAGCGTTTTAGATGGTACAATGATTCTCTACACTATGGTTGCTTGTTTTGTCACATAAACGGAAATTAAGTAAACTATTCGAATTTTAGCAACCAGGAATTGGCGGTGTGTTTTCTGCACAGTGCAACTTTTAAAGTATGATCATAGTTCCTGTTTAATCAATTTGTACTTTTACTTTGATAACATGAATACACATCGTATTTATTTGACTCCAATGTTTTTGGTGAAGCTTCAATAATACTGTCTTATTTTATAACCAGGGATAACTTTTTTGAAGGGTCGGCGGAGGAGGAAGCTCTCATGTCTCTCTGCAGCGTCATCGCGCTCTTTGAAAAGATGAAGAAACAAGAGGTGAGCTGTGTTTAGAAGCTAAGAGTAATTTCATCTTACTCATCAAAAGTAATTTGCGTTGTGAGTCATTACATACATCAAATGCCCTCAATTGTTGCACTGCATCAATTGCACATAACTTTTGCCTGTGTGTTTCTTAAGTTCCAGTACATTTTATGTTGCCTTTGTTTGCTTGTGATGAAGTAATGCAACACATTGCTATTCCTGGGGCTGGAACATGATGAATACACAGAGGGTATTGTGTGTTAATGTTTTATGAACTGAACTATGGGGCTATTATTCCCAGCACCACACGTTGTAGAGAGATGGTGTGGTTTGGCCTCTGATATTTGGTCAGTGATTTGGCTTTGGCTAACCTGGCACTTTGATGCTAACTATCTGTCAGATTCGTAACGGTCTGGCGCTGGTGCCTGATGTCTCCGTGGCGATGCTGTGTGCCGCGCAGCATGCTCGGATGTCTCTCACCAACCGGTATACACCGTTTATGACCTTTGACCTTGAGTACATTCTCAATACTGGACATGCATAAGCCAGCAGAAAACTGGTGGCGAACACTCAGTTGGTGAGTGTTTTTCTCCTCACAGGTTATTGCTGGTGTACCTGGGGGATGGGGAGATCCCGACATACATCACTGAGGACGGGTGAGAATGTTTGCACAGTAACCACACAGAGTAACCACACAGTCATAAATACCCTTCTAAACCATAAACATCTCCTTCACCTTTCTCTTTTAGGAAAGCACTCGTGGTGCAGATCAGCAGTAAGGAGCCAGAGGAGCAGAAATCCAGATATCAGGTTTCTGTGTGTCTGAAAAAGGTACAGCAAATTATTTGGAAAAGGAAACGTACTCCTACGACATGATTCTCTTGTTGCGCTTGCCAAGGTTTTATGTAAGAGATGTATGTTATTTTCTACCTTATTTTAATGCACAGCATCTGTTGTGTACAGTGTATTATTACTGTGTGTGTGTGTGTGTGTGTGTGTGTGTGTGTGTGTGTGTGTGTGTGTGTGTGTGTGTTTGCGTCCCACCACAGGGCTGCAGTGATGTGGCGGGGTTGATGCAGGCTGTGCTGTGCCTGCTCCTGCCTCTGGCCTATGAGTATGACCCTGGGCTGGTGCTGCTGGTGCAGGGGCCAGGCAGTGAGGTGGGGAAGGCAGCCTGGGCACAGATCACCAGCCTACTCCAGGGCCTGGCACAGGGCCACACACTTGCCCTTATACAGGTGAGAGGGACACCGAGGGAGTGAGGGCCCCACTTTGACTTGGTCCTAGCTATGCAGTTTTAAAGTATTTTGAATTATGTTTTTTCTCTATATATTTTTCATGTCGTATGAGTGTTGCAGGGATGAGCCTCTAACATATTGTTGTCACATCCCAGGAGGGTGAGAAGGAGGCTGTAGGGACCACAGCAGCCTCTCTGCTGGGGGACCCTGCTCCCTCTCTGGGACCCCTGGGGGCCCCTCTCCCTGAGGACATGGAGGCCATGGAGAGACTGAGACAGAGGCTGCAGACACACTGGGGACTTCTGCAGAATGCAGGTGAACAAATGATCACAGCCTCTAAGGAAACCTATTCAGTTACTCAAATGGATAATAACATCTTAGAAAACCAAAATAGTTATTAGTATAGACACCTCAAGAAAATACTGACCCCTCAGATTGTTAATACATTTTTGTCCTTCTAAAGCTGCAAAGGGGAAAGAAGTCGAGGAAAAAGGACAGAACCAGGACTGAAGTAATCTCCACACCAATTGGGTTTGTGACCAGGGGAGAAAATCCATCTCCCAGGCATCCATTTTTATACTGTTTGTAATTTTGGTAATTAAAAACAATTAAACCATCTGTTGGTCATTCCACTATCTAGTAATTGAACATGTCTGAAACTTGCAGCACTGCATAATCTCCATATTGCAACACAACAAAATATGAATATCATGGTTACTCTCTGTTTTCATCAGTCCATGAGTGATGGAAATTGAGAAACAACTTCCTGTTTGCGCAAATTAAGTTAAGTCATAGGGTCATTCAGTATTAATACAGAGGATGTTGGCGAGCTGTTGGTCAGAAAAGATGTAGACAATGCTGTGATCTGTGTCAAAAGCAAAACCTATTTTCTATGGAAAACTAGAGCATACCATAGAATTACTGCTGTAAAACACTACTGCCAAAATACATGGAAATGGGAATACATACCAAAATATCCATAATATAAATGTGTTAGTTAATTATTTATTAGTTCCTCAATGTATTAGATCTGGTTATGATTCTGAATAAGGACTACTGGTATAGATGTTGAGTAGCCTATGACAAATTGTTATGCATCAAGCAGTGGGTCCGTCCCTCTGTGGGCTATTGTGTGACGCATCCTCTTCTCTCATGGGACAACCTACATCCAGCCATTGACCGGCGCTGTCGGGTAGCTAATAATAAAGGCGATGCCTTGTCTGCTAACTGAGTCATCCGGTCCATTGAAGTCAAACGGGCGCTCCTCTTTGCCTATTGTTACCGCTACCGGCCCGAAGTGTTGTCTTCGTTTGAAGCGCCACGTCCTTTTTCCTGCCAGCGGACTTAATTCCAGGTGTTCAATGAATCACGGGGATTGAGGTTTCACAGAATTGAGCTGCAGCGAACAGTTAGTTAGTTGACCGTTCGTCAAAGATGGCTGGAGCTCCTGTTAGGTCAGCGACTTCGCAGTCAGGCAAGATGAAAAAGGACGAATCTTTCCTTGGAAAATTAGGAGGAACGCTAGTTAGAAAGAAGAAGTCCAAAGAAGGTAACATATGCTTAATTCCCTAAAGCGTGACGTTATACATTGTCATAATATCACACATTTGTGTATCCGTTTTATTCCCCGCTGTCCATGGTGCTGCAATTTACGTTTTCCGTCAATACATTATATTGACAAGGGTCTAAATGTAGGATATGACTTCCTAAAACCTTTTTTAGTTGGAATAAAGAACAACAACCGGGTTGCATGAGCCACATCTTTGTCAATTATTTCTCATCTTTATTTCAAGCCATTGAAATGGCTATGATCAGAAGTAGCCTACTATTATAAAACATTGGACTTCAATACAAATCATACATGCCATGGCAAGTCTTTTAACTGTTAAACTTTGTGTACATAAAAAAAAAAACTCAACCTTGGGAAGTTTCAAAGTGAATACTCAATGTAAGCAAGTAAAAACAAAGCCACAAAGAAAGTAGACTGGCAAGTGGCATTCCTCATGATGTAATAAACATAAATAGATCAGATGGTCATCACCTATGCCAAGAATGCAAGGTTATTAAGATAAGGAGTAAGAGGATTACTTTCCCATGATGTTTACTTTCTCTTCTCTTTTGAAAAAGTTTGGTCTGTCCTAGTTGTGCAGTTTCACTTTTTCATTTATTTACCAAGCTATTTTGAAGCCCACTTCCCAACTCTCTGTCTAGTATGAACAGCTGCAAGATTTGGCCCCTGTGTGTGTGTGTGTGTGTGTGTGTCAGTCCCTCCCTGCCTGGCCATGTGTTTGTCATTCTCTATATAAGAAACTCTAAAGGCAGGAAAATGGAGGCTAGGTTGTAATTGCTGTGGAACCCCAGTAAATTCCAGTCATCAACACTCAGTACCTCCTATATGTGTTCTGGGCACGTGCTCTATTAAGGGGGAATAGATTTCCTGAAGGTAAAGCTCATGTTCCCTGTTTGTTACTTATACCACAGCTAAAGAGTGCCCCTTTGTGGTGACTGGTGAAAGTGATGATAGCCCTGGCCTGGGGGGATGGAAGAACAGTTTCAAGACAGCACTCTGTGATAAATGCAGAATAAAAAAATAAAAATAGATGTATTCAGTGAATGATTGAATGGTGTAGCCAGGTCAGTTTGGTTGTAGTCTTTTTAACTAAGAAAGATCACAACCAGACAAAACAAGTTAGCTGAGTGGTATAGGCCTAACTGTACATTCACTGGGTAATTACTTTAGGCACTTTCTATATTAAATTTTGCTCTTTGGGAAATTGCCTTTCATCTCTGTGTATCCTGAAGGGGTACCTGAGAGAGCTTGTTGCCTACAAAAAAAATCTAAATGAAAACCACACATTCAGTACTCTATGATTTGCCCAATAAGTGTGTAAGTTGCAACTCTCAGTTTGAGACTATGAACAGCAGCTTGTGATCAAGGCCAAATACACATTATAACGCCTTCTGAAGAAAATAAATGTCTGTTATAATAGCTGTATTACTGCTATGTGTTGAACTCAGATTCCTGCTGTGTGTGCCGGACCTAGATATCATGTGTTTGTGACTGTTTCTGCAGATAAACAGAAAGGAAGCATCTCTCTCCCTGATGTGTTCTTTTAAGGCTAGTGTCAATCACCACTGCACTGGACTTTAGAGTGATAATAGTCAGTAAAAAGTGCTAGTCATGGCCTTAAAAGTATTATAATGAAGAGTGTATCCTTACTGTCTCCATTATGTGTTAATGGGTGTGACTGAGGGAAATATCATTTCAGTGTTACAGCAATGTCTACCTCAGAAAGTACTCTCACAAGTAAGTTATTTTTTGTTTTCACATATTTTAGTTTCAGCATAATATTTTTCGTTCTAGTCTATGTAGTAAATATATAATCTAGAAATGATTTGCCGGAGAAGCTATAGAGAAATTCATTCCCTGTGAAAATGAGTATCAAAAGCCCATTTATTCAGTGTAATTTGAGAAGTTAGTTAGGTGACCGACTGCATTTCCCCTGCAAATGTAAAAAATAAATGAATGTTTGTATAATACAGTCAGTCACCTAACTAACTTCTCAAATTACACTGAATAAATGGGCTTTTGATATGTCCCCAGCACTCATTTTCACAGGGAAAGTATTTGTATAACACAGAGGACAATTTAAACATTAAATTATTTATATTTTTACATATATTTTTTTTAATGATATATAGTTCCAGTCAAAAGTTTGGGCACACCTACTCATTCCAGGGTTTTTCTTTATTTTTACTATTTTCTACATTCTAGAATAATAGTGAAGACATCAAAACTGAAATAACACATATGGAATCATGTACTAACCAAAGAAGTGTTTACACACAATACCCCATAATGTCAAAATGGAATTTTGTTTGTAGACATGTTTAGAAATGTATACAAAATTAAAATCTGAAATGTCTTGAGTCAATAAGTGTTCAACCCCTTTGTTATAGGAAGCCTAAATGAGTTCAGGAGTAAAAAAGGTGCTTAACAAATCGCATAATAAGTTGGATGAACTCATTCCATGTTCAATTATAGTGGTTAACATGATTTTTGAATGACTAACCCATCTCTGTACCCCACACATACAATTATCTGTAAGGTCTCTCAAGCGAGTAGTGAATTTCAAGCAAGGATTCAACCATAAAGACCTCGCAAAAAGAAGGCACCGATTGGTAGATGTGTAAAAAAAATGAATAATAAGCAGATGCTGAATATCCCTTTGAGTGGTGAAGTTATTAATTAGGCTTTGGATGGTGTATCAATACACCCAGTCACTACAAAGATACAGATGTTCTTCCTGACTCAGTTACCGGAGAGGAAGTAAACTGCTCAGGGATTTCACCATGGTCAATAGTGACTTTAAACAGTTAAAGAGTTTTTAATGGTTGGGATATGAGAAAACTGAGTACGGATCAACATTGTAGTTACTCAACAATAATAACCTAAATGACAGAGTGAAAAGAAGGAAGCCTGTACAGAATAAAAAATATTCCAAAACATGCATCCTGTTTGCAACAAGAAACACTATAATAATTCTACAAAAAAATGTGTCAAATGAATTAACTTTTTGTCCTGAATACAAAGCGTTATGTTTGGGGCAAATCCAACACATCACATCACTGACTACCACTCTTCATATTTTCAAGCATGGTGGTGGCTGCATCATGTTATTGGTATGTTGTCATCGGCAAATACTATAGTTTTTTGGGGGGATAAAAAGAAACGCCATACAGCTCTAAGCACAGGCAAAATCCTAGAGGAAAACCTGGTTCAGTCTGCTTTCCAACAGACACTGGGAGAGGAATTCACCTTTCAGCAGGATAATAATGTAAAACACAAGGCCAAATATACACTGGAGTTGCTTACCAAGATGACATAGAATGTTCCCGAGTGGCCTAGTTACAGTTTTGACTTGAATCGGCTAGAAAATAAATCTATGGCAAGACTTGAAAATGGCTGCCTAATAATGATCAACAATCAACTTGACAGAACTTGAATGATTTAAAAAGAGTAATGGGAAAATATTATACAATGCACTTAGAGAATTACCGAAAAAGACTCACAGCTGTAATTGCTGCCAAAGGCGCTTCTACAAAGTACTGACTCAGAGGTGTGAATACTTACACTACCGTTCAAAAGTTTGGGGTCACTTAGAAATGTCGTTGTTTTTGAAAGAAAAACATGTTTTTTGTCCATTAAAATAACATCAAATTGATCAGAAATACCTATAGTTTGAGAAACAGACGCCTCATAAGTCCTCAACTGGCAGCTTCATTAAATAGTACCCGCAAAACACCAGTCTCAACATCAACAGTGAAGAGGCGACTCCGGGATGCTGGCTTTCTAGGCAGAATTGCAAAGAAAAAGTAATATCTCAGACTGGCCAATAAAAATAAAATATTAAGATGGGCGAAAGAACACAGACACTGGACAGAGGAACTCTGCCTCGAAGACCAGCATCCCAGAGTCGCCTCTTCGCTGTTGATGTTGAGACCGGACAGATGAACTCTGCCTCGAAGACCAGCATCCCGGAGTCGCCTCTTCGCTGTTGATGTTGAGACCGGACAGAGGAACTCTGCCTCGAAGACCAGCATCCCGGAGTCGCCTCTTCGCTGTTGATGTTGAGACCGGACAGAGGAACTCTGCCTCGAAGACCAGCATCCCGGAGTCGCCTCTTCACTGTTGATGTTGAGACCGGACAGAGGAACTCTGCCTCGAAGACCAGCATCCCGGAGTCGCCTCTTCACTGTTGATGTTGAGACCGGACAGAGGAACTCTGCCTCGAAGACCAGCATCCCGGAGTCGCCTCTTCACTCTTGATGTTGAGACCGGACAGAGGAACTCTGCCTCGAAGACCAGCATCCCGGAGTCGCCTCTTCACTGTTGATGTTGAGACCGGACAGAGGAACTCTGTCTCGAAGACCAGCATCCCGGAGTCGCCTCTTCACTGTTGATGTTGAGACTGGACAGAGGAACTCTGCCTAGAAGACCAGCATCCCGGAGTCGCCTCTTCACTGTTGATGTTGAGACTGGACAGAGGAACTCTGCCTAGAAGACCAGCATCCCGGAGTCGCCTCTTCACTGTTGATGTTGAGACTGGACAGAGGAACTCTGCCTAGAAGACCAGCATCCCGGAGTCGCCTCTTCACTGTTGATGTTGAGACTGGACAGAGGAACTCTGCCTAGAAGACCAGCATCCCGGAGTCGCCTCTTCACTGTTGATGTTGAGACTGGACAGATGAACTCTGCCTAGAAGACCAGCATCCCGGAGTCGCCTCTTCACTGTTGATGTTGAGACTGGACAGAGGAACTCTGCCTAGAAGACCAGCATCCCGGAGTCGCCTCTTCACTGTTGATGTTGAGACTGGACAGAGAAACTCTGCCTAGAAGACCAGCAGCCCGGAGTCACCTCTTCACTGTTGATGTTGAGACTGGACAGAGGAACTCTGCCTCGAAGACCAGCATCCCGGAGTCGCCTCTTCGCTGTTGATGTTGAGACCGGTGTTTTGCGGGTACTATTTAATGATAATAATAATCATTTACAACATTAACATTGTCTACACTGTATTTCTGATTAATTTAATGTCATTTTAATGGACACTTTTTTTTTGTTTTTCTTTCTAAAACAAGTACATTTCTAAGTGACCCCAAACTTTTGAACGGCTGTCACGATCGTCTTATGGTGGAAGAGATGAGGACCAAAGCGCAGCGTGGTTAGAATACATTCTTCTATTTATTGAAGACGAAAACGAAGAACACTATACAAACTAATCAAAAAAATAAACGACGACCGTGAAGCTATATAAACAATGTGCTAACATGCAACATAGACATAGACAATCACCCACGAACTACCTAATGAATATGGCTGCCTAAATATGGTTCCCAATCAGAGACAACAATAGACAGCTGTCTCTAATTCAGAACCAATCTAGGCAACCATAGACATACATACACCTAGACCAGACACTGCCCCATAAACATACAAACCCCCAGACAATACAAAACACATGCATCCCCCATGTCACACCCTGACCTAACTAAAATAATAAAGAAAACAAAGATAACTAAGGCCAGGGCGTGACAACGGCACTGTATGTAAATTACATATTTCTGTATTTAATTTTCAACAAATTTGCAAACATTTATAAAAACACGTTTTCACATTGTCATTATGGGTATTTGTGTGTAGATGAGTGAGACATTTTTTTTATTTAATACATTTTGAATGCAGGCTGTAACACAACAAGATGGTGGAATAAGCCAAGGGGTATGAATAGTTTCTGGCACTGTGTATATACAGTATATATATTTTAACTGTCTCTTGGCAGTTATAGAGAAATATAGAGATGTAGAGAAATATGTGATTGCGATAGTTTTCTCAGTTGAAATGCTGTTCCTTTATGTAATGTTATTTCTGAAGCCTGATAAGTGTTATCAATCAGTGAAGGTTTACCAGTAGTAGAGTTAGCATGACTGTCATCATAGTCAACTGAAAGCTCTGAATAGCCCAGGCCAGGGTTGTGACATGGTCATCTCAGCTCTGGACAGTGGGTGTGTATGGATTCTGTGTCCATTTAGTCACTCATGCCTATGCTGCCTGCCCGACATAAATAACCTGGGCTAAATTTAAGGCCTTGCCTGTCTCACTGAGGCATAAATAACTTTCCCCGGGTCACAGTAAATCACGTTCCCTCAGGGGGCACGGGAACCTTGTTGTATGTTGAAAATCTACTGAGATATAAGGAGATGTAAGCTTTTCATCTTCATAGAATGGGTATATTTAGATGATATTTACACCATGAATTTGACACACTTTACCTCCAGCTTACAACAAAATTGCTTGTGGTATGTTGTTGTTTTTGTCGATTGACTGCAGTCTTCTGCCTACTCTACTCTCTTAATGGTCTTAACCATGACAGGTGTTTCATATAATGCCTGCAAAGAAGCTGGCTGGTGATTTATTTCACTGCAAGGCCGGGGGTAGAACTGAGTTAGTGTAATTATATTAAGACGAATACTTTTAGCGCACGATTCATTGTTCAATGCAGCAAAACAGATTAAAGGCCCAGTGCAGTCAAAAATGATCTAGGCTTGTGTGCGGCTGCTCGGCCATGGAAACCCATTTCATGAAGCTCCTGATGAACAGTTAATGTGCTGATGTTGCTTACCAGAGGTAGTTTGGAATCGTGTTGCAACCGAGGACAATCGATTTTTACGCGCTTCAGCACTCGGTGGTCCCGTTCTGTGAGCGTGTGTGGCCTACCACTTTGCGGCTGAGCCGTTGTTGCTCCTAGACATTTCCACTTCACAATAAGAGCACGTACAGTTGACCGGGGCTGCTCAACGGTGCCACGTTGAAAGACACTGAGCTCTTCAGTAAGGCCATTCAATCAATCAATCACATTTATAAATAAAGCCCTTTTTACATCAGCCGATGTCACAAGTGCTATACAGGAACCCAGCCTAAAACCCCAAACAGCAAGCAATGCAGATGTATGAGCATGGTGGCTAGGTAAAACTCCCTAGAAAGGCAGGAACCTAGGAAGAAACCTAGAGAGGAACCAGGCTCTGAGGGTGGCCAGTCCTCTTTTGGCTGTGCCGGGTTGAGATTATAACAGTACATGGCCAAGATTCTACTGCCAATGTTTGTCTATGGAGATTGCATGGCTGTGTGCTCGATTTTATACTGAAATATATACTGAATATACTGAAATAGCCAAATCCACAATTTGAAATGCTGTCCACATACTTTTGTATATAGTGTATATTTACACACTATGAGGTTAGAATAATACTGTGACATTTAGAAAATTATGATAATGCCCTTTTAGTGTAGGAAATGTCAGCCTGTTGTGGTGGGATGGAGTTTTGGCCTGCCTGGTAAAATCACCAGGTGGTAAATTCTTTAATAGACCAACAAGAAAGAGAGTTCCAAACCTCTCTGCCAACAACAGCTGGTTTTCCACCCAGACAACTCCCATGCAGTCCTAGCAAAATTATTTATTGGGAAATTGCTAAGATGCTATTTTTGTTTCTTTTTGATCATTTTAATTGAAAACAATCACAGTAAGTTACTTAATTGTTACCAGGAAATGATTTGATATTGAGATAAAAACAGCTGGACCTTTAAGACCTGAAAGCAACGCTGATAGCATAAGGACGAAGTTGTACACTAAAGAACATCTCTAACCAAGAAAAATAGCCTGTTGGGTTTTTCATATGTAGCTTACCTCTGATTATCATATAAACAAAAAACAGGAACATCACACTGCTGTCTGAGTTTATTCAGCATTAGACTGTTCTCCTATATGTTATGATAGTTTAATCATATTGTGTTACTCTGCACCTTCCTACGCAGTACTGCTGCTGCTAGATTGGGTACACAAACAGAACATGGTCCACGTCAGTGCAGTAGTGTAGTGTAGTAGTATCCATGCTCTCTGTCCTGCCCTGTGTTGTCTGTAGGGGTTAGTTAGGTAGTGTTCTGCTATTGTGGTTGCAGTTCCTTTCCTGCCCTGGTAATCCCCCCCCATCCTATTTTATCTAACCCGTAACCCTAAACCTAACTCCTAACCCTTGACCCTAATTCTAACCCTAACCCTAGTTGTAACCTAGTTTTACTATCCTTGTGGGGACTTTGGGGGATTTTAGGTCCCCACAAGGATAGAAGAACCAACACACACACATACTCATACACCCACCCCTCCTCTGCTCCTGTAACTGGACCGCAAGGGTGGGGGGGTTGTGACAGAAATAAACACGTGATGACGCCTCGGCCACTGCCTAGTCCCACCGGGCAGGACCTCATACACACTCTCACACACACACTCTCTCTACCACTATACCTTCACTTCGCTGCTACTCTCTGAGCACCTCTGGGATCCCTGGGCTAATTTCTGGAGACATGGCGGGCCTACTATGTGGGACCAAGAGGAAGAAACAAGGTAGTTCTGTTTGACATGGTGGGATTGGCTGGAAGGGCTGGCTGCTTATGGAACTCTGATTTATGAATGGGGAAGCATGCCCTGTACCGTATTTACATTTTGTGAGTGCTGCTGGTATGTTGCTGTTTAGGCACCTGTTCGTGTTTGTGTTTTGATATGAGAAATGCATGCTGAATATTTTTTCTTCAGTTTCCAAGTAACTGGGGAGTAATCCAGATTCAGCTTCGGTTGTGATCTATTGACACATTACATTTCTATGGCAGTATTATTTGGCTATATTATATTATATTATTGTTAGGGAGGGCTTTGGTCAAATCCTTAACAGTAATTTTCACTCATTCGATTGTATCACAGATGTACTGGACAGAGTCACAGTGGGAGGAAATGGCACAATTATGATGAAATGCAGGACTGTAATTATCAAGGAAATGCTGATCTGGTGTGTGATGCAGGCAGGCCCGCTGGCTTGTGGTTGAGCTCTACAGCAGGGCAAATCAGATAGGACATCTTTACAAACTACAGAGGACTACTCCTCTCTCCAACATCAACAACATCCCTTTTCTGCATACCTTAAATGCACTGTCTGCTGTTTTCTGCATACCTTAAATGCGCTGTCTGCTGTTTTCTGCATACCTTAAATGCGCTGTCTGCTGTTTTCTGCATACCTTAAATGCGCTGTCTGCTGTTTTCTGCATACCTTAAATGCACTGTCTGCTGTTTTCTGCATACCTTAAATGCGCTGTCTGCTGTTTTCTGCATACCTTAAATGCGCTGTCTGCTGTTTTTTGCATACCTTAAATGCACTGTCTGCTGTTTTCTGCATACCTTAAATGCGCTGCCTGCTGTTTTCTGCATACCTTAAATGCGCTGTCTGCTGTTTTCTGCATACCTTAAATGCGCTGTTTGCTGTTTTCTGCATACCTTAAATGCACTGTCTGCTGTTTTCTGCATACCTTAAATGCACTGTCTGCTGTTTTCTGCATACCTTAAATGCACTGTCTGCTGTTTTCTGCATACCTTAAATGCGCTGTCTGCTGTTTTTTGCATACCTTAAATGCGCTGTCTGCTGTTTTTTGCATACCTTAAATGCACTGTCTGCTGTTTTCTGCATACCTTAAATGCACTGTCTGCTGTTTTCTGCATACCTTAAATGCACTGTCTGCTGTTTTCTGCATACCTTAAATGCACTGTCTGCTGTTTTCTGCCGCAGAGGAAGATGAAAGGAATGTAGCCATTAGGGTTGGAGGCCTAAATGTAGACACTAGCCACATCCCAGAGGTAACGTCAGCCTGTGTCAGTGAAGGTGAATCAAAGCTCAGCTCAGCAACAGATTGGTTTGGCTTCATCTTGTGGTTTGTTTACAGCCTAGTCTCGGGAACCCAGGATCAAATATTACATGCGCTTAACAGTCACAAGAGACTGTTTACATCCTCAGTGATCAGCGAATTCATGTCGATGCATCCTATTGAGTGCTTGTTATCATCAATTCACTAATAGAGTCATTAGATTTCTGGATTAGTATTAGTGTAGAACTACCCATGGAGAAGGTGTGGCGTCGGTCTTAGGCTCCAGGCAGTGTGTTAATCCCCCCCTCACACCAGACAGTTGGGTAGACACGCACGAACGCACAGACACACACACAGGAGCCCACCGCTGCCACCCTTAGACAGCTGTGGGGTGTGCTGTGTGTGTGTCCTCTCACTGAGCTTTAATAGAATGGAAAATATAAATATCTTCACGTGTGTGTGTGTGTGTGTGTGTGTGTGTGTGTGTGTGTGTGTGTGTGTGTGTGTGTGTGTGTGTGTGTGTGTGTGTGTGTGTGTTAGGCTCTCTGATAACAGATCTACACCTGAAACTTGAGCTGTACGTTGTTGTTTCTTCTACTCCACAGAGCCATTTACTTTATGTTAGTATTCTTGTCTTTCCTTATTTTTGTTATGTTGTTGTCGTGGCGATTGGATGATGTAAACCATGCATATCCCGTACATACGACTAATACAATTTGGAACTGAAGGTGTGTGTATGTGTGTGGTGGGGGTCACTCTGAGGTTAATGCTATTGATTAAACGTGTTTATCTAATGCTGGGTCCTCTCTGTTGTCCCTGTCCCCAGTGAGTGACCTTCATGAGGAGGGGAAGAATGCCATCAACACTCCCATGCTGCCCTCTGGGACTGAAATCCACCCTGAGGACACCATGCTGGGTAACAACAACTCCTAAAACTCAAACCTTTACCCGAAAACTAACCTTCATACGCACAACATGTTTCTGTGTTGCTCGGTAACACCAACTCAAACTTCTAATGCTAACCTCAATACATACAGTACACTCCCATAGGAGAACCCTTTTTGGTTCCTGGTAGAACCCTTTTGGGTTCCATGTAGAACCCTCTGGGGGAAAGGATTCTACTTGGAATGTCTTTGTAGGCCTCCTGGACAAACCACAGGCTCTCTCATCTACAGAATCTTATGTATCCAAAACTGTTGTGCCATTTGTTGTCATTCCACTTCAGTCTTGTAGGTGTATTGGTCACTGACTTCTGATGTCTTTGGTGGACTGTTGATGACACTTTTGGCCTTTGGTGACAATTGTACTCGTTGGTGCCTGAGGGTTATGAGGTTATGTCTGGAGACCTTACTGAAGTTGATTGGAGGTGACTTCTGGGCACTCTGGGAACTAATTTTGTCTGTGAGTGACCTTTGGTGGAAGAGGAAATGAAAGAGCAATGTGCAGGGGTGGAGTTAGCACAACACCCTGTGTCTTAATAATTCCGCTCATCACCAATCTGATTCACTCTATGATTTAAGATAACTGTGCTCTCTAAAGGAGAAGAGGACTGAGTGTGTGTGTGTGTGTGTGTGGGGGGGGGGGGGGGGGGGGGCGGCATGTTGAAGTCTTCGAATGTGTCAGAATATGTGTTCACTTCCACCATGTATTAGTTGGATCCCTCTGGCTTCACAGCTGAGTGTCTTTCTCCAATCATGCCTTTCTTAGAAGAGAATGCTGAGAGGAACATGCTGGATCCGACCTCAAGGGAGAATCCAAAATTCAAAGATCTTCAGAGGGTAGGTGTCTTATGCAAAGCTTAGTATTTCTTTCTGTATACTGTAGATCAAACACCGGTAACAGATCCAAACCTGAAACTTCAACTGTATGTTCTTGTTCCTAGGTATTGATAGACTGGATCAACAATGAGCTGGAAGAGGACAGGATCATCGTCAAAGGCTTGGAGGAGGATTGCTATGATGGACAGGTGCTTCAGAAATTATTTGGTAAGGAAGAATTAGTTTGGACTTTGTGTAGTGTCTGTGGCTGAACTTGTGTTTGATCGTTTGTACATCAAATTATAGAGTTGAAGAAGTAACTTTGCAGTACACAGTATTTGGATGAATGTTGTAGTATACAGATTTGCATAACCGTGTAACTCCTCTCTCCCGGTGACAGAGAAGCTGTCTGGGCGTAAGCTGAACGTGGCTGAGGTGACCCAGTCAGAGATAGGACAGAAACAGAAGCTCCAGACGGTACTGGAGGCCGTCAACGAGCTGCTCCGGCCTCACGGCTGGTCCATCGAGTGGAGCGTCGACTGTGAGTTGTCCACTAAGCCCTGAAAATACAGTAATTCAATATCCAGTTTGACACACAGGACTAACGTAAGGGTTCACAGACCATCAGACACATACTTTTACACAATCGCTACTACAGATCAGTTCTGTTATGGCATCTTTAAAGTCTTTAAAGAGATACATTATCTTCTCGTTGAATATTACCATAGGCACTGTATTTAACCTGATTTATAGTAGTACTGAACTGTATTTCACTTGATTTACAGTAGTACTGAACTGTATTTCACCTGATTTACAGTAGTACTGAACTGTATTTCACTTGATTTATAGTAGTACTGAACTGTATTCCATTTGATTTACAGTAGTACTAAACTGTATTTCACCTGATTTACAGTAGTACTGAACTGTATTTCACTTGATTTACAGTAGTACTGAACTGTATTTCACTTGATTTATAGTAGTACTGAACTGTATTTCACCTGATTTACAGTAGTACTGAACTGTATTTCACTTGATTTACAGTAGTACTGACCTGTATTTCACCTGATTTACAGTAGTACTGAACTGTATTTCACCTTATTTCACCTGAATTACAGTAGTACGGAAGTGAATATAGCACACCATTCAACCATGGTAAAGTCATTCTAGCCATGGTAATTCAAAGTGATGTCACGGCTCACAACGCCCTCTTCTGGTCTCCTCTGCCGTCGACAGCTATCCATGCTAAGAACCTGGTGGCCATAGTGTACCTGCTGGTGGCTCTGGCCATGCACTACCTGGCCCCCATCAGACTGCCAGAGCACGTCTCGGTACAGGTGGTGGTGGTCAAGGTAAGGAGACACAGCACACATTTACTATTATCTATTACACGTCGTGATGTTGACCTGTGTTGGTGGTTTTGATTGTTTTAGAAAAGAGAAGGCATACTGCAGACGTCTCATGTGACTAAGGAGCTGACGAGCACTACAGAGTATGTACTACCGTTATATCGGTTGTATGTTTTCAGTTTCCGTGGAAGTCCTTACAGTATACAGGTGTAACAATTCCGCTTTTCTTTATCTTCTTTCTAGGATGATGATGGGTAGATTTGGTGAGTACTTGTTGGTTGAACATTGAGGTCAGTTGTAAAATGTGATTATGGTGGATTTTTTTTAATTATTGTTATCTCCTGTTTCTCAGAAAGGGATGCATTTGACACCCTCCTGGATCATGCACCGGACAAGCTCAATGTTGTAAAGAAGGTAAAATATTTGAAGAGAGATTCAAACTTGCAGAATGCATTGTGTTTGGTTCCGTCATACTTTACGCTTAATTTTTTATCCCTCTCAGTCCCTCATCACCTTTGTGAACAAACACCTGAACAAGCTGAACCTGGAGGTCACAGAGTTGGAGTCACAGGTTAGAAATCTGATGATGCTTTATTTAAATACACAACAGCCCAATCAATATAACATACTGTAGCTACTGGGCATAAGATACAGTGAGTTTTTCTCCATATCGTCATGTGGTTTTTATATTCTTGTGTCCAGTTTGCTGATGGTGTGTACCTGGTGCTGCTGATGGGACTGCTGGAGAACTACTTTGTCCCCCTCTACAACTTCTTCCTCACACCAGAGAACTTTGAGCAGAAGGTAGGTAGGATTATTAGAAGTGGTGTTTCTCTGTAAGTGGTGGACTTGTAGATGTGGTCATTCTTTAGTCGACTGTTAGCAGTTTCCTCCGGTTGATCCTCTCCCCTGGTTCCCCTCAGGTTCACAACGTGGCATTTGCCTTTGAACTGATGCAGGACGGAGGCCTGAAGAAACCCAAAGCCAGGCCAGAAGGTATAGTAGAAAGCCAGTAACACATGGTGGGGGAATGCAGGTAGTGTGAATTCAGTTGGAAAGGGACGCTTGATTTAGGTAGACTGTGCATCGGAGAGCTTATGACACATAAGCAGCTGTAATGCCATAGATGTCCAATAGGTGTAGCTGTTGCCTCACTTTAGATACTTGAACATTGGTGTATGTCTAAGCCAGCCTTTGACCCAGACACCCAACCTAACCCCGCCAGCTCTTATCATTCTGAATATAAAGTCTCACAAGATGTGTGGGTGTTTTCATTTTTTATTTTTGCATACTAATATTACCCAGAATCAGTCAAGCAGCATGAACTACCTTGACTTGCCTATTTTTTTGTGTGTGTGATCTTTCCTCTGGGAGCAGTTTGTTTATTTGTTTTGAATAACTTTTGACTTATTTTGTGTTGTCTTGTTTGGTTCTAGACGTTGTGAACTTGAACCTGAAGTCTACCTTGAGGGTGTTGTACAACCTGTTCACCAACTATAAGAACTCTGAGTGATGTCTACCTGCCACGCACAGTCACAGCCACAGTACAGTGTGAGGAGAATGAAGGCACCGTGTTTGTGCTACCTTCACACTGGCTGATGTCTGAACCCCTGAGGAATCCACTGGGACTAAACCAAAGGCCCACCCTTGTATCAGTGGGATGGCCTGAAGAGACTCGGAATGTTTGTATTTAATCTCCCCAATGACAGTATTTAAATCCTCCTTTATGCTAACCCTACCCAAGCACACGTATGTTTCATGTTTTAGTACACGTTTTAGGTTCATGCAACTGGAAAATATGGGTTTGTATTTTATGCAAAAAAGCCACTACTGCTTTATAAGATAATATTTATGATCCACTGTTGCAATTGCTAAGACTTGCTGTATATCATATCTCAGAAAGCTTTGTACATTATTCCCATATCATTATTATGGTATTATTACTACATATATTGTTCTATTGTATGTTGCCATTCCAAAGTATGATATGAATGAATTCGAACAGTACTTTTAGATTTCTCCGATTGTTTATATGGACAGGTTCAAGCCATATTTCTTACCCGATGCTGACCCTGTTGCCTTTCGCCTTAAGTGCCATGTTATTCTCTTCCTACTGTACCCGAGAGAGCCACAAAGCATTGTGGTATTAACCTGCCCTTCAGACGATTCCCAGTAGACCGTCCGGAGAACAGCTAGCGAGGCTCTCCACCGCGATGTAGCAGAGAGTGAGAGACCAGAGAGCTGCATGTGGCCTACAGGAGTCCACTCATGCATTTTAGACTGATGGTAAATTATTAAGAGGGATGAGTCAAGTCTGATCGCCAGGAGAACAACTTGTCTCACTGCTTGTATGTATCTGCCTTGATGTCTGTCTATCCCAAAATAAATGTTTCAACTCAGACAGCGTATGTTGCTTTAATTATACACTTCATACATGTACGTTAGCTTTCTTAGTTTGCCTTCAAAGTGAGTCAGAAGTGGGGTGTAGATTAGAACTCGCATCACAAACCCTCTGGATCCGCTATAGCAAAGGTATTAGGGGGTTATTTTAGGACCCTGTCTTTATTTTCTTGTCTATTTCCTTGGTTACCATGGCGACCTCCCCTTTCCTAAATCTCCCTTTCCTCTCTAGGTGATGGCGTCTGTGTTTTTCTCTGCTCCTCTGACGTGGAGATGGAGCACATGCAGTGTGTTGTCTCTGTCTCTCTCTGTCGATGATTGTGGAGTGCTGGAGGACAGACAACAACCAACTGATACAGCCAGCTTCCAAAGGGAATGTGTGATAGGGTTGTCAGTGAGCCATACAGTAGAGCTGTCCTGTTCGTTTGGGCCTCCTGTGTGTTTGCTAAGAGAACGCTTTCACTTCTATGAGGTGAAGTGACCTCACTTTTACCGGTCTGCGCTCTATCCTAATGCTCTAAACTATAAGTCTTGACCACTAAGCGTCATATACAAGACCTTTCCTCAGAACGCACTCTGAACTGTGTGTAGCAAAACCACAGTTACAAAAGAGGAAGTGCTCACTACTTACTTCCTTCCGCATCCTCTCATTTTTATTTTCACCCGTTTATTCCTTCATTCTTCCTTTTTGTTTCTCATAGAAATGTTTAATTGGTCCTGAATTGGACGAAGTTTGTTTGTGCTGTTATCCCGTGGCATGTTTCTGGAGAACTGCTTGTCAGATTGGGTGTACTTCTTTTTGTAGCACGGCTATTTGGATTGATTCAGTGTTGACGTCAGTCAGGAAGCTGTACACACAAGTTCCCCTATTCTGTCTGCTTGCTGCTACTGCTCTGAAGGTAAGGTTTACAGGATAAAACATTTTTGGTGTGCCTCCGGGGGAAAGTTTGTGTCAACTTCAGGCAGAGAATCTCTAGGAGAGGAGTGGACTACACACACAGACGGCACAGTGAAGCTACACTCTAGTCTCAGGGAGACACTTTGACATATTGTTGGTCACAGTGCATCCCAGTCAGGTTAGTCTACTGTCAGAAGGCCTTCCTCTTAACTTGTTTCTGTTCTGTGTTGTTTTGGGGCCCAGAATCCAAATAAAATATCCAGAGAGACGATTGCATGCAGCATGGTAGTGGGACTTCACAGGAAGTTATGGGGTATATATCCATTTGCCCGTTTGTTCACTTGTGTGGGCTCAGCTTAGGCAGAAGTGAACTCACCGAGAAGGAAGTAACCAAATCAAATACCAGAATTGTTTCAGTCTTCACATCGGAGGTTTGAAATGGTCCCTTACATGAATTGAATTTGAACTATCATTGACACTGTCTGCTTCACTGATACCAGAAGCACTGTGTTCATATTTTGCTCCCTATAGGGGATATGGAGGACTTTCCTGATATGTACCAGGGGAAAGACCCTGAGGACATTGAATCTTTCCAGGGTAAGTCTACATTCAACTGTACTCAAGCTCAGGCAAACTGTTTGATTTTATATTTTCTTTCCAAAATGGTTGTCAAGCAGTAGCCTCAACTGAACAGTTTGCACGTTGAAACAGGTGAGAGGAGGAAGATCATTCAGCCGACATCTTTGAAAGATCCCAAACTTGAAAAGCTGAAATCGGTACGATTGATCTCTATTTTAGAATTCATGTTCCAACACCAGCCACAACATTATCCTAAATGTATTATCTATCAGCAAAGCCCATAATAACACCATTAATACATTATACTACTATACTCTAGGGCCATGTTACCCCAGGGTCGTATGGGCAGAAAAGTCATTACAAAGAAAGCCTCTGATTGCATATTCATTAGGGTATGCTGAACCACTAAACCCTCTTGTGTGAGAGGTGGGTCGACCAGTACGTCTTTATTAGAGATGATGGTAGACAGGTCACGGAGTTGTTGCTAGGCCCAGATAGATGTTGCCAGGGCACCTTCTCCCTTAGCCCTCAGAGAGGATTTGAAATAGAAAAGATGCTTATGGAATAAATTCAAGTAAAATGAAATAATTGTCTTCATCAATTAGATGAGCGTGCAACAGTGTAGGCATAAAAGTGTTGGAAAGAGAAAACCACAGAGTCTTTCTGGCCCTTGTAATCCCACATCTGCTCTCTTTAACACCTCAGTAACACACCAACCAGTCTCTTACTCATGAATGATTGAATAGAGACATAGGTGGAAATTGCAATAGGAATCCTTTGATATCATAACATCAGAGTCTGCTCTGAATAGACCAGTAAAGGTCATGTATACAAAGATTTACCACAGTAGATCAGTGGAGGCTGCTGAGGGGAGAACGGCTCATAATAATGGCTGGAAGGGAGTAAATGGAATGGTATATGGTATCAAAAACAGGGTTTTCGTTTGTTTCATACCATTCCATTCACTCTATTACACTCCATTCCCGACATTATTATGAGCCGCCCTCCCCTCAGCAGCCTCCACTGCAGTAGATAGTACGGTACTGATCTCTGCACCCAGAACCAAATATCGTTGTTGGTACATTTGGTACATTTCTGTAACAGTAGCTACGTCAAAAGAGACTAATACAGTACTATAGCAGGCAATTAATATCATTGATTATACCTTACTGTTATCATGAACCTTGGTCTTCACAGGTTTTGGTTAACTGGATCAACAGTACTTTGAAAGAGGAACACATCGTAGTGCAGAGTCTAGAAGAAGATATCTTTGATGGCCTAATACTCCATCACCTCCTTGGTGAGACACACGCACACACACACTCTCTCTCTCTCTCGCTCTCCGTATGTGCTTGGCCTTTACCTGTGCTCTTCACAGGGAGGTTAGCTGGAGTGCTTCTGTCTGTGGAGGAGATAGCGGTGACCAGTGCTGCTCAGACACGCAAGCTGGAGGTCATCCTGGAGGCCCTGAATGAGAAACTGGGGCTACAGGACAGCTCTCTCAGCAGGTGGAGTGTCAAACGTGAGTCACATTCACAATACAACCTCGCAAACAAAACCAAGTCCTTTGGACGTCCACTGTTGGCTGGGAAAGCTACACAACACTGCTGTTCCCCTCAGAGCCATGTTTGGCTAAGGGACTCTTCAATGGAATTTGATGGTGAAGCTACAGTATAACCCCAGTCTGCTGACACCTACTGAGAGGGATTATTGTAGGGGAAAAGGCAGCCCCACGGGGTGCAGTGTTAATCATCAGTGGGGCTGGAGATTAGTTGGTGTTGTGTTGCCAACAAGATTGACTGCACGGGGCTTTGGTATGGTGTTCAAGCAGGTTGACTCTCCCTTCATTCCCTTCCTTCTCTGTCAGTCATCCACAACAAAGACTTGCTGGCCACTCTCCATCTTCTGGTTGCCATGGTGAGGTGCTTCCAGCCTAATCTGGAGCTTCCCCTAAATGTCCGAGTGGAAGTTGTCCTGTTGGAGGTGAGTTTGGTGTCAAATGAATGGTACTTTACCCTAAATCAACCTAAAAAAAAAGACTTCCCTGTTCAATAAAGTTGTGCTCTCACTTCAGGTCAACAGAAGTGGAATCAAATCAGAAAAGGAAATAGAGATTCTTACAGATGAAAGGTTGGTAAATTATTTCCGATTATGTTGTTGTGTCCAATTACAGTTGCATGTTCTTCAGAGAAGGGATTCTGTTTCAGAAGATAGAATATTCACTTAATTTGCTGTCTACTTCAACAGTGATTCAACTACAGACTCCCTGAGCAGTTCAGACAGTGAGTAAGATATGCAGGGTCACCTTTGCAGTACTGTGCTGTTGTTTATCCAGGACATTGCAGAGATAAACCCTCTCCTTCCTGTCTCTTCATCCAGGTGAGGATCCCATTGAGCAGCTGCTGAAGCTGGAACCCCACAAGATCAACACAGTAAAGCGGGTAAATAACAAAATATGGGTCTTCCATCCCTGCTGATCTGTTCTGTAGTCTTAACCATTGCATTATTAGACAGAGGATTGATTTTAGGACTAGAGTATATATCACTGGTCCTGATTCAGGGAGAGGCTGATTTGTGTGAGTAATGCCTCTGATTGCTCATACTGTGTATGATTGAATGAACATTGCACCGACCCTATACAACTGTAATATGGTCTCATTAGAATATGTCAACACAGTGACATTGAATGTTGTTGTTATATACGGTATATATGCAGTGTATTTGGAAAGTATTCAGACCCCTTAACATTTGATTGTTTTACAGCCTTATTCTTTTACAGCCTTATTTTACAGCCTTATTCTTATTCTATTAGAATATTCTTATTCTAATTATTCCCCTCATCAATCTGCACACAATACTCCATATTGACAAAGCAAAAACAGGTTTTAGAAATGTTTGCTAATGTACTAAAAACAACAACTGAAATATCACATTTATATAAGTATTCAGACCCTTTACTCCCCTAAAGCACCTTTGACAGAGATTACAGCCTTGCGTCTTCTTGGGTATGACGCTACAACCTTGGCACACCTGTATTTGGGGAGTTTCTCCCATTCTTCTCTGCAGATCCTCTCAAGCTCTGTCAGGTTGGATGGGGAGCGCGTTGCACAGCTATTTTCCGGTCTCTCCAGAGATGTTCGATCGGGTTCAAGTCTGGACTCTGGTTGGGCCCACTCAAGGACAGTCAGACTTGTCCCAAAGCCACTCCTGCGTTGTCTGGGTTGTGTGCTTAGGGTCGTTATCCTGTTGAAAGGTGAACCTTCACCCCAGGCTGAGGTCCTGGGTGCTCTGGAGCAGGTTTTCATCAAGAATCTCTCTGTACTTTGCTCCGTTCATCTTTCCCTCGATCCTGACTGGTCTCACAGTCCCTTCCGCCGAGAAACATCCCCACAGCATGATGCTGCCACCACCATGCTTCACCGTAGGGATGGTGCCAGATTACCTCCGGACGTGATGCTTGGCATTCAGGCCAAAGAGTTCAATATTGGTTTCATCAGACCAGAGAATCTTGTTTCTCACGGTCTGAGAGTCCTTAGGTGCCTTTTGGCAAACTCCAAGAGGGCGTCATGTGCCTTCTCCTGAGGAGTGGCTTCCATCTAGCCACTCTACCATAAAGGCCTGATTTGTGGAGTGCTGCAGAGCTGGTTGTCCTTCTGGAAGGTTCTCCCATCTCCACAGAGGAACTCAGGAGCTCTGTCTTGTTCACCTCCCTGACCAAGGCCCTTCTCCCCCATTTGCTCAGTTTGGCCGGGCGGCCAGCGCTAAGAAGAGTCTTGGTGATTCCAAACTTCTTCCATTTAAGAACGATGAATGCCATTGTGTTCTTGGGGACCTTCAATGCTGCAGAACTTTCTAAAAACCTGTTTTCACTTTGTCATTATGGGGTATTGTGATGTCATTATGGGGTATTGTGATGTCATTATGGGGTATTGTGTGTAGATTGATGAGGGAAAAAAAGCAATTTCATTAATTTTAGATTAAGGCTGTAAAATAACAAAATGTGGGAAAAGGGAAGAGGTCTGAATACTTTCTGAATGCGCTGTATATACTACATGATCAAGTATATGGATATAAGTATATGGACACCTGTTTGTCGAACATCTACTTCCAAAATCATGGGCATTAATATTGAGTTGTTCCCCACTTTGCTGCTATGACAGCCTCCACTCTTCTGGTCTGGGAAAGCTTTCCACTAGATGTTGAAACATTGCTGTGGGGAGCCACAAGAGCATTAGTGAGGTCGGACATTGATGTTGGGCGATTAAGCATGGCTCGCGGTCAGCGTTCCAATTTATCTCAAAGTTGTTCGATGGGGTTGAGGTCAGGGCTCTGTGCAGGCCAGTCAATTTCTTCCTCACCAATCTCAACAAACCCTATCTGTATGGACCTCGCTTTGTGCACGGGGGCATTGTTATGCTGAAACAGGAAAGGGCCTTCCCCAAACTGTTGCCACAAAGTTGGAAGCACAGAATCGTCAGAATGCCATTTTATGCTGTAGCGTTAAGATTTGCCTTCACGCGAACTAAAGGGCCTTTCCACGAACCATGAAAAACAGCTCAGAACATTATTCCTCCTCCACCAAATTTTACTGTTGGCACTATGCATTCGGGCAGGTAGCTTTCTCCTGGCATCCACCAAACCCAGATTCGTCCATCGGATTGCCAGATGGTGAAGCGTGATTCATCACTCCAGAGAACACGTTTCCACTACTCCAGAGTCCAATGGCAGTGAGCTTTACACCAGTCCAGGCGATGCTTTGCATCGTATATGGTGATCTTATGCGTGTGTGTGGCTGCTCTGCCATGGAAACCCCGGGCGAACAGTTCTTCATTGCTTCCAGAGGTAGTTTGAACTTGGGAGTTGAGTGTTGAGTGTTGCAACCGAGGACAGATGATTTTTACACGCTCAGCCCTCGGCGTTCCCGTTTTGTGAGCTTTGGTGGCCTACCACTTCGCGGCTGAGCCGTTGTTGCTTTTTCTTAATTGAAGAATACTAGTGAAGACATCAAAATTATGGAATTAACATATGGAATCAATTCTTGACTGAGGGACCTTACAGATATTGTATATATGGGGGACAGAGGAAGGGATAGTCATAAACAAATCATGTCAACCCATATTATTTCACACAGAGCGAGTCCATGTAACTTCTTATGTGATTGGTTAAGCCACATTTTACTTCTGAACTAAGTTTGGCTTGCCTAAACAAAGGGGGTGAATACTTATGCAAACGACTATATTCTAGTTATTGAAGTTTTATACATACTTTTCTTTTCACTTTGACACTATGGATTATTTTGTGTAGATCAATGACAAAAAAACAAACAATTAAATCTATTTCAATCCCACTTTGTAGAACAACAAAATGGGAAAAAATCCCAGTGGGGTGAATACTTATGATACCCACTGTATATACCATTTAGCAGACACTTTTATTCAAAGCGACACGGCTTCAGAGGTTAAAATGTCAACACCTTTCTAAAGTGGTAGGTCTGTAATCCAATATCTTTCTATCATAGGCCATCATGCACTTTGTCAACAAGAAGATGTCAACCTTGGGACTACAGGTGACAGACATGGAGAAACAGGTTTGTTTTACTGTAGAAAGGGTTTGGCCATTCTGTTTGGATGGGTATTAATTGAGCACTACCAGTGTTGTGAATTGAAAGGTGATTGATCTGTTTCCTTTCAGTTACATCACACCACACCCATTTGGGTAAGAACCAACTGACGGTGTTCTTTATTCATGTAGTTTTCAGATGGTGTTATTCTCCTGCTGCTGATTGGACAGTTGGAGGGCTTCTTTGTTCCTCTCTATGACTTCAACATCACCCCAGTCAACACTACTGAGATGGTAAGGATCTCCTGTGTCCCAGGACTCCTTCTTTGGGAGGAATCAGGTTCTGGAGGCAGCTCTGCCTAAAAGGAAGAATGTATGTGATTGTATGGCTCAATGGTAAGGGAGGAGCTTACGTATGATACAGTGAATGGAACAAATATCACATTTTGGCCTACAATGATATTCTGACAGCAGCGGAACAATTAGATCCAATGTGTTAATAATTTGAAATCGAAACAGATAAGGGTATAGTATAATCAAATAAAATCAAATAAAATCTAATTTTATTGGTCACATACACATGGTTAGCAGATGTTAATGCGAGTGTAGCGAAATGCTTGTGTTTCTAGTTCCGACCGTGCAGTAATATCTAACAATTAATCTAACAATACCACAACAACTACCTTATACACACAAGTGTAAAGGAATGAATAAGAATATGTACATATAAATATATGGATCAGCGATGGCCGAACGGCATAGGCAAGATGCAGTAGATGGTATAGAGTACAGTATATACATATAAGATGAGTAATGTAGGGTATGTAAACATTATATGAAGTGGCATTGTTTAAAGTGACTAGTGTATTATGTTATTCACTGTACTCCTGTGTGAGATTGAGATAACGTTGCCCCGGTGTCTCAGTCATCTGCATGTGTCATGGCCTGCTATGTCTCTCACCTCACTCTCTCTGGTCTAGCTGCAGAATGTGACCGTGGCCCTGGACCTCCTGAATGACACAGGGCTGCCCATGACCAACATTGAGCCCCAAGGTAAGTGTGCTCATTTTCTGTGGCACCCATAGTTGACCTACGTATATTGTCTCACCAACTTGGAGCCAAATGGGTCTTGTAATAGTGCACTTAGAGTAGGAGATAGAGGGGCTTGAGGAGACTATCTAAAAATATCACATCCACATGTATCCTACTGTAAGTGAATATATCTTTGTAATAGGAAGTTTGACCAAGATTGCTCTGGGCTGTAATTTTCACATCACAGTAATGGCGCTGTGAGACAGAATTGTTAAACTAAATCAAAAGATTTCCTGTATCATAGCCATTTATCTGGGCAATAGCGGTATGCCACTGTTCATATGTCGAGTGGAAGCCAGGATTTGTGTTGATAGTTTGAGTTAAGCCGCATCACTACGCACGGGGATATAAAGGGATAGCTGGGATTCCGTTGGAATTTTCATGAATATGATGAATATGATGATTATCGCCCTGGATGATTGGCCGAGGGTTTGTCCCAAATGGCAACCTATTCCCTATATACAGATGTAGGATCTTGATCTCCCTGTTGCAGGAAATGTAACACTTTAAGTGTATTTGAGATTTAATAAGGCTTCTGAAGTTTGTAATTTCCACAAATTTTCAGACTTGATTTTCCTTTAAGGAAAATGCACCAACCCTTACAAAAATATCCTTTGATTAAAATCCACATAATAATTCACATTTCCTGTTGCTGCAGGATTATTTTCCTGCTGTAGAAAACTGGCTCAAATTAAGATCCTACATCTGTAGATCACTAGTTTTGAGTTCTATTGGGACTCAGGCCCACTCTGAGGTCATAATAATTTATTTAGAGGCTCTCTCAGGGAGGAAACCTCTATTTATTAGTTGTTGATAGACAAATATCATGCAATGCCAAACTGACAAGAGGCTAGAAGTGTGCGTGTGTGTACATACTGTACACTGTTAATAAAGAAGCGCTAAGCATTTACTTTTATTGTAAATTATTATAAAAGAAGCTGGTTAATTTGCCTGGCAGCATAACCTGTAATTTGAAAGTAAAGCTTTGAGTTGATAAATGTTAATGGTTAGGCCGGTACAAGTCATTTAACCCAGAAGCAAAAGACAGATTTAATAGATTCTTTAGCGTACTTTTAATTACGGGCACATTTCTGTGATGGAATAAGGAATCCCACTGCTCCAGGTCTACAGCACACACCACTGTGTGCATTAATTAGGCTAGCAAGGGCTCTAGCCGATCTAAATAGTTCATTTAAAGGGATTCTTAGGGATTTTGGCAGTGAATTCTTTTATCTACCTCCCAAAGTCGGATGAACTTGTAGATACAATTTGTATGTCTGTGTCCAGTAAAAAGGAAGTTAGAGGTAGTTTTGTGAGCCAATACTAAGTAGCATCAGCACAATGACTGGAAGTCTATGGGTATCTACTAACATGCTAGCATATATTCATAGACTTCCAGTTATTGCGCTAACGCTGGTTAGCATGGGCTCGCGAAACTACCTCTAACTTCTTTCATACTGGGCACAGTGACATACAAATGGTATCCACAATTTTTTGAGGGCTGTCTAGTTAGACTTCAGTGCAGCTTTAGACATTTTTGATCGTAGTCTGGTGCTGGAAAAATGTATGTGTTATGGCTTTACACCTCCTGCTATAATGTGGATAAAGAGTTACTTGCCTCACAGAATACAGAAGGTGTTATTTAATGGAAGCCTCTCAAATATAATCCAGTTAGAATTAGGAATTCCCCAGGGTAGCTGTTTAGGCCCCTTGCTTTTTAGAATTTTTACTAACGACATGCCACTGAATTTGAGTAAAGCCAGAGTGTCTATGTATGCGGATGACTGAACACTATACACATCAGCTACTACAGCGACTGAAATGACTGCAACACTCAACAAAGAGCTGCAGTTAGTTTAGAGTGGGTGACAAGGAATAAGTTAGCCCTAAATATTTCTAAAACTAAAAGCATTGTATTTGGAACAAAACACTCACTAAACCCCAAATCTCAACTAAATCTTGTAATAAATAATGTGGAAATTTAGCAAGTTGAGATGACTAAACTGATAGGAGTAACCCTAGATTGTAATGGTCAGAACATTAGTCTAAACTAGTAGCTAAGATGGGGAGAAGTCTGTCTATAATAAAGCGATGCTCTGCCTTCTTTAAAACACTTTCAACAAGGCAGGTCCTACAGGCCCTAGTTTTGTCACACCTTGACTACTGTTCAGTCGTGTGGTCAGGTGCCACAGAAAAGGATTTAGGAAAATTGCAACTGGCTCAGAACAGGGCAGCACGGCTGGCCCTTGGATGTACACAGAGAGCTAATATTAATAATGTGCATGTCAATCTCTCCTGGCTCAAAGTGGAGGAGAGATTGACTTCCTCACTTATTTTATTTCTGAGAGGTATTGACATGTTGAATGCACCGAGCTGTCTGTCTAAACTACTGGCACACAGCTCGGACACCCATGCATACCCCACAAGACATGCCACAAGAGGTCTCTTCACAATCCCCAAGTCCAGAACAGACTATGGGAGGCACACAGTGCTACATAGAGCCATGACTACATGGAACTCTATTCCACATCAAGTAACTAATGCAAGCAGTAAAATTAGATTTTAAAAAACGGATTAAAAAAACACTTTATGGAACAGCGAGGACTGTGAAGCATCACAAACATAGCCACAGACATATGCATACACACACACACACACACACACACACACACACACACACACACACACACACACACACACACACACACACACACACACACACACACACACACACACACACACACACACAATAACATACGCACTATACATACACATGGATTCTGTACTGTAGATATGTGGTAGTGGTGGAGTAGGGGCCTGAGGGCACACAGTGTGTGGTGAAATCTGTGAATGTATTGTAATGTTTTTAAAATTGTATAAACTGCCTTCATTTTGCTGGACCCCAGGAAGAGTAGCTGCTGCGTTGGCAGCAGCTAATGGGCATCCAAAGTAAATACAAACACAAATACAAGTTCATCTGACTCTGGGGAAGTAGATAAAGGTCCTCATTGCCAAAATCAGGAAGTATCCCTTTAATTATGCATCATAAAGGGAAGAGTGATATTGTTGGATCTAATCTTACCGTTTAGATATTGATTAGATTGTATGCAAGGTTGTTTCTGGTTCAGTTTTGTGGCAGCGTCAGTAAATGCACACTATTGACCTCCATTATCAATGCTTCAGTGATGGTGAGGGGGTGACGATGCATAAATAGATGACCCTGATCACTTAATGTGTCTCTGACGGCATCTCTCCTAGATATAGTCTCTCAGGATGTGACAGCTACCTTGAAGGTCCTATATGCCCTGTTCAAGAAGCACAAAAGCGGATGAGAGTGGGAAGAACACGGACGAGGATCTTAGGAGGTGAAGATGCCAGAAGTCCTTTTCCTGGGGTGTTTTTCCCCTGGCAAGTCCAGAATCATAGGCCGATTCCCTCTGTGAAATGTTTACAGAAAAATCATATATCGATTCTATGTAAAGCTTTGTGTACTTTGTGTCAATAAAATTGTTCTCTATGTGCCATAGTTTGAATAGCATGGGAAACGAATTCCCGATCACATTCAACTTTGAAGATCCAAGTAATCTCAAAGTAGTCTGAAATTGTGAGTATCCTATTGTGTTCTATGACTCTGACGCTGCTGCTCGCTGCAACAAGATATCATAGGAAAACGGCATCTTGTGACGTTTTTACAAATCGATAAGCATCACAACGTCTGAGGCTTATGTCAATACATTGCAGTCAATGGAAAAATATGAACTTCACAGGGTTGATGCCTAAGTGAATACATTGCATTTAATAGGGGAAGATTATTGACACAATGTGGACGCCTTTGGACATGACACCCTTGTTCTCTCTCAATTCAATTCAATTCAATGGGCTTTATTGGCATGGGAAACATACAGTATGTTAACATTGCCAAAGCAAGTGAAGTAGATAATATACAAAAGTGAAATAAACAATAAAAATTAACAGTAAACATTACACTCACAGAGTTACAAAAGAATAAAGTCATTACAAATGATGTATATATACAGTCTTGTAACGATGTGCAAATGCTAAAAGTACAAAAGGGAAAATAAATAAGCATACACATGGGTTGTATTTACATTGGTGTTTGTTCTTCACTGGTTGACCTTTTCTTGTGGCAACAGGTCACAAATCTTGCTGCTGTGATTGCACACTGTGGTATTTCACCCAGTAGATATGGGAGTTTATCAAAATCGGGTTTGTTTTCGACTTCTTTGTGGATCTGTGTAATCTGAGGGACAAATGTGTCTCTAATATGGTCATACATTGGGCAGGAGGGTAGGAAGTGCAGCTCAGTTTCCACCTCATTTTGTGGACAGTGTGCACATACCCTGTCTTCTCTTGAGAGCCAGGTCTGCCTATGGCGGCCTTTCACTAGCAAGGCTATGCTCACAGAGTCTGTACATAGTCAAAGCTTTCCTTAAGTTTGGGTCAGTCACTGTGGTCAGATATTCTGCCACTGTGTACTCTCTGTTTAGGGACAAATAGCATTCTAGTTTGCTGTTTTTTTGTTAATAGTAATTTTCTTTTTGTTTTCTCATGATTTCATTGGGTCTATTTGTGTTGCTGTCCTGGGGCTCTGTGGGGTGTGTTGTGTTTGTGAACAGAGCCCCAGGACCAGCTTGCTTAGAGGACTCTTCTCCAGGTTCATCTCTCTGTAGGTGATGGCTTTGTTATGGAAGGTTTGGGAATCGCTTCCTTTTAGGTGGTTGTAGAATTTAACAGCTCTTTTCTGGATTTAGTTCATTATCGGGTATCGGCCTAATTTTTGCTGTGCGTGTATTAACTGGTGTTCTACGTTGTACACAGAGGATATTTTTTGCAGAATTCTGCATGCAGTCTCAATTTGGTGTTTGTCCCATTTTGTGAATTCTTGGTTGGTGAGCGGACCCCAGACCTCACAACCATAAAGTGCAATGGGTTCTATAACTGATTCAAGTATTTTTAGCCAGATCCTAATTGGTATGTTACATTTTATGTTCCTTTTGATGGCATAGAATGCCCTTCTTGCCTTGTCTCTCAGATCGTTCACAGCTTTGTGGAAGTTACCTGTGGTGCTGATGTTTATGCCAAGGTATGTATAGCTTTTTGTGATCTCTAGGACAACGGTGTCTAGATGGAATTTGTATTTGTGGTCCTGGCGACTGGACCTTTTTTGGAAAACCATTATTTTGGTCTTACTGAGATTTACTGTCAGGGCCCAGGTCTGGCAGAATCTGTGCAGAAGATCTAGGTGCTGCTGTAGGCCCTCCTTGGTTGGTGACAGAAGCACCAGATCATCAGCAAACAGTAGACATTTGACTTCAGATTCTAGTAGGATGAGGCCGGGTGCTGCAGACTTTTCTAGTGCCCTCTCCAATTCTTTGATATATATGTTGAAGAGGGTGGGGCTTAAGCTGCATCCCTGTCTCACCCCACAGCCTTGTGGGAAGAGATGTGTGTGTTTTTTGCCTATTTTAACCGCACACTTGTTGTTTGTGTACAAGGATTTTATAATGTCGTATGTTTTTCCCCCAACACCACTTTCCATCAATTTGTATATCAGACCTTAATGCCAAATTGAGTCGAAGGCATTTTTGAAATCAACAAAGCATTAGAAGACATTGCCTTCATTTTGGTTTGCTTGTTTGTCAATTAGGGTGTGCAGGGTGAATACGTGGTCTGTCGTACGATAATTTGGTAATTGTTAATTATTTTCACTGAAGAAATGTACAAGTCTGCTGATAATGATAATGCAAAGGATTTTCCCAAGGTTGCTGTTGTTGCATATCCCACGGTAGTAATTGAGGTCAAATTTGTCTCCACTTTTGTGGATTGGGGTGATCAGTCCTTGGTTCCAAATGTTGGGGAAGATGCCAGAGCTAAGGATGATGTAAAAGAGTTGGAATTGGAATTTGTTGTCTGTATATTTGATCATTTCATTGAGGATTCCATCAACACCACAGGGCTTTTTGGGTTGAAGGGTTTGTATTTTATCCTGTAGTTCATTCAAGGTAATTGGAGAATCCAGTGGGTTCTGGTAGTCTTTAATAGTTGATTCTAAGATTTGTATTTGATCATGTATATGTTTTTGCTGTTTGTTCTTTGTTATAGAGCCAAAAAGATTGGAGAAGTGGTTTACCCATACATCTCCATTTTGGATAGATAATTATTTGTGTTGTTCGTTGTTTGTTTAGTGTTTTCCAATTTTCCCAGAAGTGGTTAGAGTCTATGGATTCTTCAATTACATTGAGCTGATTTTTGACGTGCTGGTTCCTTCTTTTTCTGTAGTGTATTTCTGTATTGTTTTAGTGATTCACCATAGTGAAGGTTTCTCAATTTCCTTCTTAGATTTTTGCATTCTTCATCAAACTGTACATTCCCCAGTTTCTGTGTTGTAGTTTGTATTTGAGTGTGTGTGTTTCAGGAGATGGCTTCCTGAAATTCTCCCCAAGCAACTGATTGGTCGGCCACAATTGATGATTGGAGAGCTGACCCCGCCCCCTCGTCAAGACGCAGCTGTCTCCAATTAACAATGCCTTCTGAAGCTATAAAAGCCAGTGTTCTGTTGTTCAGGAGAGAGATCATTGCAGGCTGAGGAGATTGCAGGCTGAGGAGATTGCAGGCTGAGGAGATTGCAGGCTGAGGAGATTGCAGGCTGAGGAGATTGCAGGCTGAGGAGATTGCAGGCTGAGGAGATTGCAGGCTGAGGAGATTGCAGGCTGAGGAGATTGCAGGCTGAGGAGATTGCAGGCTGAGGAGATTGCAGGCTGAGGAGATTGCAGGCTGAGGAGATTGCAGAAAGATTAATTGTGATATAGATCATTGCTGAGAGAGGAGGTTGATGGCTGAGGGTTATGGCATGTTGGCCGTTGGTATGTACTGTGTTAGTTGTTGCTGGGATCAGTTGGTATGTACTGTGTGAGATTGTTACTCAGAGCTTATTTGATGTCCTTTTGTTTCTTAGTTTGTTTGAGTAATTGTTTGATATTCTGTGTCATTTGTTCCCGAAGGGGAAGGCACCTAGGGAGTGCTTAGGCAAGAGGCCCGCGGGCATACATATACCTGTAGTATATTCACTGTCTAGGCACACTAGGAAAGACCTGGGCGGCCCACCCCCTGTATTTTGGTTAGCGCACCGGGTGGTTCTAAAGTAGTGGATAGGCTTCTAAAGTAGTGGATAGGCAGGTTAGATAGAGGGGGAGCTTTGACATTTACTTTCTTTGCTTTGGTTCTGTCCAGCCCCTTTTCCCCATATTACCGTGTAAGGGAATAAAATCCTAGTAAACGGTCAATTCTGCCTTTTGTCGTCCTTTCTCACACCTACAGTCCCATACCTATTTCACTTCACGGGGAGTTGAGTTGCAGCAGGGTGTTGCGTTCCCTCTTCTCAGAGGCTTGCGTAACACAAACAACATTGTTGTTCATTTTCTTTGGTTTTCTATTTGAGATTTTTAGATTTGATAGGGAAGCTGAGAGGTCAAATATACTGTTAAGATTTTCTACTGCCAAGTTTACACCTTCACTATTACAGTAGAATGTTTTGTCCAGGAAGTTGTCTGAAAGGGATTGAATTTGTTGTTCCCTAATTGTTTTTTGGTAGGTTTCCAAACTACATTCCTTCCATCTATAGCATTTCTTAAAATTACTCAGTTGCTTTGATGCCTCATGATTGAGTATAGCTCTCTTCAAGTAAACTGTGATTTTGCTGTGGTCTGATAAGGGTGTCAGTTGGCTGACTGTGAACGCTGTGAGAGACTGTGTTGAGGTCAGTGATAAAGTAGTCTACAGTACTACTGCCAAGAGATGAGCTATAGGTGTACCTACAATAGGAGTCCCCTCGACGCCTACCATTGACTATGTACATACCCAGCGTGCGACAGAGCTGCAGGAGTTGTGACCCGTTTTTGTTGGTTATGTTGTCATCATTGTGCCTAGGGGGGGGCATGCTGTCACCTCCAGGCATGTGTTTGTCGCCCTGTGTGCTGAGGGTGTCAGGCTCTTGTCCGGTTCTGGCATTTAGGTTGTCACAGACTAGGACATGTCCCTGGGCCTGGAAATGATTGATTTCCCCCTCCAGGATGGAGAAGCTGTCTTAATTTAGGTATGGGGATTCTAGTGAGGGGATATAGGTAGCACACAGGAGGACATTTTTCCCTGTTAAGATATTTTCCTTTTCAATTTCTAGTCAAATGTAAAATGCTCCTGTTTTGATTAATTTAATGGAGTGAGTTAGGTCTGCTCTATACCAAATTAGCATTCCCCCTGAGTCCCTTCCCTGTTTCACACCTGGCAGTTTGGTGGATGGGACTACCAGCTCTCTGTAACCTAGAGGGCAACAAGTGGGTCCGTCTCCACTATACCAGGTTTCTTGTAGGATGACAATGTCTGTATATCCGATTTCTTTGATGAAGTCCAGGTTCCTGCTCTTTAGGCCAAAGGCAGAAGACCTCAGGCCTTGGACATTCCAGGATGAGATACTTAAGACTCTGTTCCATAAAGTGTCCAATGTTGTTGGTTGTTTGGCCTCAGGCCAGTAAGTGTGAGCAGAGCCCGCTGAGCATCTGCTACATGCCATTGGCTTGGGCTAGTGTAAGAGTGGGGGTTGGGCTTGTTTGACTGCTCATGGCCTGGGCGTATGTGTTACTTCCATGTTGAGACCCTCTTTGCAGGGGCGGGGTGCATGGGGTGTGCAGGAGGGGCATAGGTCTGATCTGAGGGGGTGTAAATGGGATGTGGGCATGGTTGACTTGGGGGGGGTGTTGATAGTTTGGGGTGGGGGTGTGTATGTACCTGGTGGTGTTGTGGTCTGGATGTAGGTCCTCTGTGTAGGTCTTGGGGTGGGGGGGGTCCTGCAGGTCTGGGAGAGTGTCTCGCTGGTCTGGGCAGGCTGTCTGTTGCTCCTGTGTGAAGTGCTGGGGCTGCGTTTGAGAGCGATGTCTTTTAGAACCCGGGTGAAGGTGGGCACTGCTGCCTTGTATGGGTGGACCTGGTCATAGAGGCTGTCCAGGGTGGAGTGGTGGGCCAGGAAAACATTTGGTTTTGAGGCAAAGTCACAGGAAATACTAGCGTTTACCTGCTGTATGGTATCAGGGTGAAGTCTTTTCGTGTTAGCAGGGTGGAGATAACCGCTTTTTCAATCACTCCCTTCAGTGCTGTGGCAACCCTTTCCTGCTATGTTCTCAGGTTGTTTGTGCTTGTGTGTATTATGTGGCTAGGTGAACCTAGTTGGTCCTCAGACAGAAGGTCTAGGGTGCGCTGGGTGTTTGGACACCAGAGTTTTGACACACTGTGTTTGGGAAAAAGTATTTTTTCTTTAATATTTTTCCCATTTGAGTCCATAAGGAGGACAATACTCTCTTCCTCCCTCTCTCGTCTAGAAAGACGGCCAGCCAGGCAGACAGACATATAAAATCACATACAGGCAGGCAGTCCAACAGGCAGACAGACAAACCCTAAACCTAACCCAACTTCATGTTCACATACCTGGGGTAAGTTGTGCCGAGAGACCACTTTTTTGGGACAAGATATGTTTTGAAAACTGTAATGTTTACATTCATTCAGATTATTTCCAGGGATACACAACATTCTGAAAAATATGTAAATCTTTGTTAGAAAGAATACTATATTTTGCTTGGAGAAATGCTGAATGTAAAATTTAAAAAAACTTACCCCTCAACTTACCCCACTCTCACTTACACTTAAAATAACATTGCGGGACTGCGGTTGGGTTCGGGACCAGTTCTTGCAGGACTGCGGTTGGGTTCGGGACCAGTTCTTGCAGGACTGCGGTTGGGTTCGGGACCAGTTCTTGCAGGACTGCGGTTGGGTTCGGGACCAGTTCTTGCAGGACTGCGGTTGGGTTCGGGACCAGTTCTTGCAGGACTGCGGTTGGGTTCGGGACCAGTTCTTGCAGGACTGCGGTTGGGTTCGGGACCAGTTCTTGCAGGACTGCGGTTGGGTTCGGGACCAGTTCTTGCAGGACTGCGGTTGGGTTCGGGACCAGTTCTTGCAGGACTGCGGTTGGGTTCGGGACCAGTTCTTGCAGGACTGCGGTTGGGTTCGGGACCAGTTCTTGCAGGACTGCGGTTGGGAGTCTGACAAAAAACCAGTGGGGGCTGGTGCGGTATGAAAAGCTGTTTGTGTGGTTGGGTGGGAGCGGGATGAAGAAATCAGTCCTGTGCAGACCTCTAGCTCAAGGGCTCTGGCTACTGTTAGCCAGATAGCTAGCTATAACTAGCTGGCTAGAAGGATGAAGTCAGAAGTTAAAGTTAAACAGAGCCTAACCTCAGCAGGAGCAGTCAACAAATTAAACTAGCTATAATCTTAACTAAAGATGTGCTATAAGTTCTCATAAAATAACTTTGCTTTACAGAGAGCAGTGAGGCAGACCGCAATGCAGACACGCAGACAGAGATAGCAAGCAGAGAGATTGGGGTCCCCTGAAATTGAGAATGTTTAATCTTATCAAACACATTGTTTATCATCAAATGGGTTTAGAATATATATATTTTAATTCAACTAGGCAAGTCAGTTTAAAACACATTTTTATTTACAATGACGGCCTACACCAGCCAAATCCGACGACACTGGGCCAATTGTGCGCCGGTCTATGGGACTCCCTATCACAGCCGGTTGTGAAAGCCTGGATTTGAACCAGGGTGTCTGTAGTGACACCTCTAGCACTGAGATGCAGTGCCTTAGACCGCTGCACCACTCGGGAGACAGAATACAACATTTATTTGTCAACTAAGGTCCTTTTACAATGGTAGAATGGACTTCCTTGTCATTGTGTTGGGACAGCCTGTGGGACCTAAAATGTAATACATTAAAAATACAATTTATTATTATTCTCATGTATATGAAAATCTATTTTTAAAGCTGCTTTACAGAGAGTAGTGAGACAGACAGTGATGAGGCTGAGGCAGGCTGCAATTTAGGAGGAGGTGGAGGAGACAGAGAGAGAGGTTAGTAGTACAGCTGTCCCCTGAAATATGATCCCTGAGAGAATCTGTAATCTAATCAAACACATGAATAACTTGTTTCTTTTCGAATGGGTAAAAAATACAACATTCTAGTCAGCTAAGGGTGCACTTTGGCAGTTTACAATACAGAAAACTGAATTGCAGCTCAAATGAGATGCTAAGAACATGAACGGAATTAAAAAGATACCACATTTCAATATAAACATCTCCACATGCTATTTCGCTGAACTTTTTAGTGTCCAGTCCCAATGAACTCTTTTGGGAGGGCAACCTGATGTGCATTTTGTGTCATTTTTAACCACAGAAAATGACATTGGGCCTTCCCTATATACTTCCATAAATCCAATCAAACAATACAGTTCTAAAAATGTAATGTTTTGGTTTATGTTGGTGTTTGTTCGTCTTATCTCGATCGTCCAGTGGAGTTTATAGTTTAACCACCTTTTTTTTTTGCCACTACCTTTTAAGAAAGCCCTGTGTCGAGGTTCAGCTTAATTTGGCAGGAGTGACTTAATTCATCCTCAACATGGTGCTTCATTCTCTCCCTGCAAAAACAGATTTCCATCATCTGAATTGTTAGTGTCCCCAGGAGGCCGTACATTGACTTTCAGCTTCCTGCGATTACAGGAAGTGTCCTAATTGGGGGTCATAGAGGCCGTTTCGAAGGATTATAAGAGTTGAATCTTTTCTATTTATGACCGGAGGACTGTCATGACCCGGCATATGACATTTTGAAGTAAATCGACCCAAAAGCATTTTTGACCTCAATTGGACATAATGGTCTTGCAGTTCAAGAAAATAAAATTACCTGGCAACCCAGACTCCTCACTCCGGCCAAACGCCCACGGATGTTAGTTTCTTCTCTGCAATGAGTCTGGATCTGAGTACCTCCCCGACCCTTTAACTAATGCGAACACATTCGGGCAGTCTGATTGGTCCAGAAACAGATGGGTTGGGCCAGAGCCAGAGCACATGCGTAAAGTGCCGGTTTGAAAATTTGTCATTGGCTTTGGTACTCTGATTGGTTAGAGACGATCTAATCGCTAATCACTTTGTTTTGTACAACGCCCCTCGTCACCACAAACGACTTCAATGATGGCAGTCTCAGACTAACGAATGTAGCAAACGAATCATTTAGTGTGAGTCATCAGGCTTAAAACTTGTTAGAATGAATTCTCAAGAGCATGTTGGTAACATTTTTATTTATTTACTTGAAACGGTCTGCCTGTGCATGTCTTGCTGTCTGCCTTTCTGCCCGCCTACAGCTCTCTGCCTGCTTGTCTGCCTGTCTATCTTTGAGTGCATATGTGTCTGTCTGTCTCTCGGTATGTCTTTCTTTGAGTGTCTGTTAGTCTGTCTGTCTGTCAGACTGAGTCTTTCACCAATTTACCCATTGCAGCTGTATCACCAACCTTTTCGCCTTGAAAGCAATGTATTGACTCATGCGTCAATGCCCTGTCTGTGAAGGTGGGAGAGAGGAGGAAGAGAAAGGAAGGAGAGAGAGATGAGGGGGAGGGATGGAAGAAGGAGCGAGAGGGAATGGAGGGGGAGGAGATGGAGGGAGGGAGATATGAGTGAATAAGAGAGATATAGAGGAGGAGAGAAAAGGAGGGAGAGGGGGAAAGGGAGAGAGAGAGAAACTTCTGAAACTTCTGTATGTGTTATGTTTACTGTTAATTTGTATTGTTTATTTCACTTTTGTATATTATCTACCTCACTTGCTTTGGCAATGTTAACACATGTTTCCCATGCCAATAAAGCCCCTTGAATTGATAAAGAAAAGGAGGGAGAGGGTGGAGGTGGTGAAGGGGGAGGGAGGGAGATAGAAAAGGAGGAGGGATAAAGAGCAGGTAGTGAGAGAAACAGAGGGAGGCAAAGATAGGGAGGGAGAAAGGAAGGAGAGGGAGGGGGAGAGAGTGGAGGTGGTGAAAAAAGGGGGATGGAGAGAGAAAAGGAGGGGGTATAAAGCACAGGAGGTTGGTGTCACCTGAATTGGGGAGAACAGGCTTGTGAGAATGGCTGGAGTGGAATTAGTGGAATGGTATCAAATACATCAAACACTTGGTTTGCATGTGTTTGATGCCATTCCATTCACTCCGTTACAACCATTATTATGAGCCGTCCTCAGCTCTGAAGCCTCCACTGGTATAAAGAGGAGGTAGAGAGACAGACAGAGGGAGGCAAGGAGATGGAGAGAGAAGGGAGAGAGGGGATTAGAGATAGAGAGACGTCTCTCTGTCTGTCTTCCACCAATTTAACCTTTGCATCTTTATCACCATCTTTCCCCATTGACTGCGATGTATTGACATTAGCCTCATATGATGTGACTCTTCTCTTTTTGCAAAAATGTCACAGGATGATGTTTTGAGGCTGACAGTGGTTGCTCACTTTCATTTCAGCTCAATGTCACACTACAGGGGCAGACAGAGAGAGACCTGGCGAGGGTTGTGTTCCTCCTCTTCATCATGTAACTAGCCCATTTCAGCAGACAGTTTAAATATTCTGTCAGGTCATCTGAACAGTTTCTCTTCACTTAATGTTTTGGGGCCAGCCTTCCAATTTACTGCCCTTGAACTTGCCAGTCAGATTTGCCCGATGAAAATGGTGGACATTTAAGACATTTAAGACAGGGATAGCAGTCTGATTTTCTGATCTGAGGTCAGATCTCAGAGGATTCTGGACACTTAGTGTCGGATATAAAGGTCTGCAATTACAATAAATAGACTACTGAATAAGGGCTGTCAGTCTTGTTGAAGGCTGGGTTCAGTTGAGGGGAAAACAGGGCTGAGTGTGGAGGAAGTGCAAAGACTGATGCAATATTGGTACTGCTTATGTTTGGTGCTCCTGTACAGATAGAAATCTACACATGAACGTTCTGAGTAAGGGAGGAAATGTAACTAGTTTACTGAAGTTCACAATCAGTTATGCACTTCAGCTCTATTCTTCTCCCATCCCCTCACCTTACCTCTCCCCTCCCATCCCCTCCTCCTTACCTCTCCCCTCCCATCCCCTCTCCTCCTTACCTCTCCCCTCCCATCCCCTCCTTACCTCTCCCCTCCCATCACCTCCCACCTTACCTCTCCCCTCCCCTCTCCACCTTACCTCTCCCCTCTCCACCTTACCTCTCCCCTCCCATCCCCTCTCAGCTTACCCCCCCCCCCTTTGCGTGTCTCTATCTTTGACTGACATCTGATCTTTGACTGACAAATGGCACTATAATGATAATCTGATAGGGGCATCCAAATGGTGTTTATCACATTGCATTTAGACAAATGGCACAAAATGGCCACATCAAGATCCACTTAACGTGGGCTCAGCGCCACAGAAGTGCTCTCTGCCCTGTCTCGGAGAAGGCTGAGTGAGCAGGGGGGGTAGATGGGAGTGATGAGACGGTCTAATGTGGTTTTAATAGATGAATGCCGGAAGCCGATGCTTTGCCCCGCTTCTCTGGAACAGTGGGATAAGGAGATCCAGGCAATGTTTTGTTTTTCATAGTGATTAATGGGATGAATTAGTTCACACATGTCCATGTCTCTATGGTCTTTTCATAATAATGCTATCACAGCAATGACACAGAGAGGGGAGAGGGAGGAGGGAGAATGTGGAGGTGATGGGGAGCAAAGAGAATGATGTGTTTAGGGGAAGGAAAGAAGAGTGTGAGGGACAGACTAGTGGGAGGAGAGAATAGAAAAGGCAGAGTGTGAGGGACCGACTAGTGGGAGGAGAGAACAGAAAAGGCATATTGAACAGAAGCAGAGGTACAGAGGTGAGAAGTTTGGAGAGAGAGTGAGAGAAAGCTGATTAATGAAAAAGTTCAAAGGACTTCCTGCTAACAAACCTTGACAACTCCTGTGATGCTCTGGCCTCTCACACGCTCCCCCAGCTGTGGCAGACAGGTTTTGTAATTTAGAACAAGGTGTCTCTGTCTGTGTCTGTCCCTGTCTGGCCTGTCATCTTCTAGCCTTAATGATGTCTGTGCCTCTGGCCTGGCTGCCTGGGTCGTGTGATTCACCAGGCTGGGAGTGTCAGCTACAGGCCACTGCTTTGACTCAGACAGGATGTTCTGGCCAAACACAACCTCTGAAACTTGATTCAACTTTTATGTTTTTGGCTCCCAACTTGTGCTGAGATTCTGCATTTGATAAAGAGCAGAACACACTCAGGAATGTTTAAACACACTGGAAAAGATACATCTTTATTTCTCCCTGGTGTAACAATACAAAGTTAACAAGTGCAGAAACAATTCAGCTTCTAACTGTACATTCTAGTGGGTAATACATAGACAGAGCGTGATGCAGGTCATCATCACCACACCCACTCTCAGGTACCGACCAATCACTACAAAGCTTCTGTGCACAAGTGGAGATTCACTGTAAGGCAACTGTTACTACAGCAACCTCAAGACTAAAAGATAAGTGCTCTGCCATCCTTACAGCAATGATTACAATATCGACTATGTCACGTCAAGTCCATGTTAAGAAAACAAAACAGAAAGTCAGATAACACCACAGACCTTGTTTGGGCTTCCAGTTTGGGGAGGGCTGCAGTTAGGCTCCCCATTAGCATTGCTATGATAAGAGGGGTAACTGCTGGGCTGTAGCCTACATAACATGTCTGTTGACACTGCCTGCTAGGGTAGGGGCATTACCCTAGTTATCCCCACTACATATTGTCGATGGGAAGGGAATTCCCTGCTCACAGTTTTTCCTTGTTACAGCAGCACAGCACTGGGGTTCCGGAGGAGACGTGTGTTCCCTAGCATGTCTGATCTCTGCCATTTCCCCTGTTTTGAGGCCCAATTAAATCCCCTTTGTACTGCAGAAGCTGTTTAAAATTCCTGCTCCTCCGGGCTTCCTTGCTGCTGATGATGCCTCACTTTCTGGGGGGGGGGGGGGAAGGGAGGTAAGAGAGAGAGAGAGGAAGGAAGGAAGAAAAGCAGGACGAAGAGAGAGCGCAATTAGCACCTCCACAGCTCTCCAGTCCAGGCCAATTATTTCAGTTGGGCGCATCGTGTCTCAGCACAAGGTACAAGTTTGCTGGAGCAAACATGCAATTAGACTATACGGAAGTTAACTATCTCAAACTGGCCAAATCTGAACGTTATTGCTAATCATAAGAGATCACACTGACTATACCAAACATTAGGAACACCTTCCTATTATTGAGTTGCACGGCCCCCTTTTGCCCTCAGAACAGCCTCAATTCGTCTTGGCATGGACTCTACAAGGTGTCAAAAGGGTTACACAGGGATGGTGGCCCATGTTGACTCCAATGCTTCCCACAGTTGTGTCAAGTTGTCTGGATGTCCTTTGGATGGTGGACCATCCTTGATGCACACAGGAAGTTGTTGAACGTGAAAAACTCAGCAGCATTGCAGTTCTTGACACAAACTGGTGCGCCTGGCACCTCCTACCATACCCCGTTCAAAGGCACTTCAAATCATTTGTCACCTTCTGAATGGCACACATACACAATGCATGTCTCAATTGTCTCAAGGCTTAAAAATCCTTCTTTAACCCGTCTCCTCCCCTTCATCTACACTGATTGAAGTGGATTTAAGTGACATCAAGAAGGGATCATAGCTTTCACCAGGATTCACCTGGTCAGTCTATGTCATGGAAAGTGTTCTTCATGTTTTGTACACTCAGTGTGTATTGCCAGCCATGGTCATTGTTGTAACAGAAAATTGTAACATTTTCTTTTTTGGGGCCTCTGCACACTTCAGAGAAGCAGCTTCAGTCTAAATTGGCAGGTTCAGTTTGCCATTCTAGTATATTGGGGATAGTTGTCCTGCTCTTCCTGCCTAGTGGCTGTTCAGGAGTATTGGTGGTATTTCCAGTAACTCCCAGAGAACCATTTATGGGTCTGCCCTCTTGGTTGGCCCCTACCAACGACACTGTGGTGTATTGCCTGCTGCACGGTGCGTACAGTCCAGGAATTCTCTGCACAAAATGTACTGGCTAAGCTGCTGCCAGATCGCAGGTTACAGCTTCAGAATTGGGGTAGAGTGAGGAGAGTGAGTAGAGACAGAACCCGGTACAGTACTATATACCGCCTGGTCTTCCCCCCATCACACTCCATCCCCCTCCCAGTCTGCTGACCTGAACAGATGCTTTATTCTCTCACCCCTCCCAACACCACAAAGACTGCACTTTATGGATCAATAAGAAAGTTCATGTCAGAAATGAGTGAAGTGTTGAGCTTTATCCCCTCCCTGTGGGTGCACTACGCTGCAAAAAGTGAAATCTAAGCAAGCCTAAATAAAATGATCTGCCACCGACGTTAGATCATTTAGCTTGGTTTGAAAAAACAAGAAAAATTGAAGATATTTAGACTTGCTTAGATTTCACGTTTTTTGCAATGTAACACCTTTCAGTGGGAACCACTGAAGTGATTATTTTGTCAGCACTCCACTCTCCCTGATTGCTGGGCTGACAGGGTGACTTGAAGGGGAGGGGCCACCGTATTCAATAAAGGTTCATTATGCTGAAATACACTGCTCAAAAAAATAAAGGGAACACTTAAACAACACAATGTAACTCCAAGTGAATCACACATCTGTGAAATCAAACTGTCCACTTAGGAAGCAACACTGATTGACAATACATTTCACATGCTATTGTACAAATGAAATTGACAAAAGGTGGAAATTATAGGCAATTAGCAAGACACCCTCAATAAAGGAGTGATTCTGCAGGTGGTGACCACAGACCACTTCTCAGTTCCTATGCTTCCTGGCTGATGTTTTGGTCACTTTTGAATGCGTGGGTGCTCTCACTCTAGTGGTAGCATGAGACGGAGTCTACAACCCACACAAGTGGCTCAGGTAGTGCAGTTCAACCAGGATGGCACATCAATGCGAGCTGTGGCAAAAAGGTTTGCTGTGTCTGTCAGCGTAGTGTCCAGAGCATGGAGGCGCTACCAGGAGACAGGCCAGTCCATCAGGAGATGTGGAGGAGGCCGTAGGAGGGCAACAACCCAGCAGCAGGACCGCTACCTCCGCCTTCGTGCAAGGAGGTGCACTGCCAGCGCCCTGCAAAATGACCTCCAGCAGGCCACAAATGTGCATGTGTCTGCTCAAACGGTCAGAAACACACTCCATGATGGTGGTATGAGGGCCCGACGTCCACAGGTGGGGGTTGTGCTTACAGCCCAACACCGTGCAGGACGTTTGGCATTTGCCAGAGAACACCAAGATTGGCAAATTCGCCACTGGTGCCCTGTGCTCTTCACAGATGAAAGCAGGTTCACACTGAGCACATGAGCACGTGACAGACGTGACAGAGTCTGGAGACGCCGTGGAGAACGTTCTGCTGCCTGCAACATCCTCCAGCATGACCGGTTTGGCGATGGGTCAGTCATGGTGTGGGGTGGCATTTCTTTGTGGGGCCGCACAGCCCTCCATGTGCTCACCAGAGGTAGCCTGACTGCCATTAGGTACCAAGATGAGATCCTCAGAGCCCTTGTGAGACCATATGCTGACACATGCACATCTGTGGCCTGCTGGAGGTCATTTTGCAGGGCTCTGGCAGTGCACCTCTTTGCACAAAGGCGGAGGTAGCGGTCCTGCTGCTGGGTTGTTGCCCTCCTACGGCCTCCTCCACGTCTCCTGATGTACTGGCCTGTCTCCTGGTAGCGCCTCCATGCTCTGGACACTACGCTGACAGACACAGCAAACCTTTTTGCCACAGCTCGCATTGATGTGCCATCCTGGATGAACTGCTCTACCTGAGCCACTTGTGTGGGTTGTAGACTCCGTCTCATGCTACCACTAGAGTGAGAGCACCGCCAGCATTCAAAAGTGACCAAAACATCAGGCAGGAAGCATAGGAACTGAGAAGTGGTCTGTGATCACCACCTGCAGAATCACTCCTTTTTTGGGGGTGTCTTGTTAATTGCCTATAATTTCCACCTTTTGTCTATTCCATTTGCACAACAGCATGTGAAATTTATTGTCAATCAGTGTTGCTTCCTAAGTGGACAGTCTGATTTCACAGAAGTGTGATTGACTTGGAGTTACATTGTGTTGTTTAAGTGTTCCCTTTATTTTTTTGAGCAGTGTATGTCTGTTCCATAGACTTCACCGTCCCATTAAATCTATCCTCAGCGATTGAGCCAGTCTATGTCCTAATTTTAGCTCCAAAGAGATGCTAAGCATCATGGTGAATTGTGTAGAATGTCTACCACTCGTAAAAAGTCCCTGACTAGTCTACATTAAATAAATCACCAAGAGATACACCCACTACCTCTTCTGACTACTACTGAATTTAACCCCACACAGCAACAAAGTACAGTCAACACTCAAACACACACATTAAACAAAGCCCCCCTTGTTCAGTTGTTCAGTTGCGGTTTCAGTTTCCATTGGCGTCCTCTTAGAACAGCCCCAGCCCATGCAGGGGTTCTTCATGATCACTTTCAGTGCCTGTGACCTGTTCCTTAACAGTGTTTGGGTAGCAGCAGCTCCATTCGCCAGGACCTTTCATAGTAGTCTAGTGTTGACCTTTGGCCTGGTTCTGCTGGTTCAGTGGTGGAGGTGTTTAGAGGAATGGAGGTGAGCAGCTCCTGCTAGCTAACTGCTAGCTCCGGCAGGGACAGCCACCCTGTGGTATGTTACTGTGTAAATAATCCAGCCAGACAGAGACAGGTGTCGGAGCCGTGCTATCTTCTGCGGCGTGCTCTGCTCAGCATCGCTGCTCTATCCATTCATCCTCTCGCAGCTTCAGTCTGAATGGAAAAAAGGAAAGTGACATAGTATTAAAACCCTTGGAACAGGAGTATGGAACCCATCACCCAGCTAAATTAACCAGCCACATATACTGTAGTCTCAGCCTTCTCCTTGTTTGTATTGCACAAGGCCAGTGGGGAAAAAGGCATGACATCGTTATTGTTGTGATCTATTTTTAATTGCAGTGAAGTGAAGAAAGGAAGAAAAATCAACAACCATTCCCCTCCCTGATGATTCCTCTCTACCAGGCTGTGTTGTGTTGTGCATTTTTAAATGTAAATTAGGCCACCATATGGAGAGTGATACTCTCTAATTGGACAGGGCCTGGACATGCTGCTCTACACACACACACACACACACACACACACACACGCGCACACACACAGGGAAAGGTAGGTTACCTTCTAAATATAATCCATTATAGTTATAGTCACAGTTACCTGCCCAAAATTGTCATCAGTAACACAACTCAAATAATCTGATTACTTTCAGTTGCTTTTGGATTACTTACCCCTTAAGAGGCATTAGAGAAGACAAAAAGTGGTCTGTGTCTTGTGGTCAGACTCGCTCAGGTGGAACAAACTATTAAACGTATGCTTTTTTTCAATGCTGAATTGAATGTCACTGGGTAAACAGAAAGGTGTCATTATGCATTCATTCCCCGCAAACATCCTTTCTGAATTTAAAAGTAATCCAAGAAGTAATAATCTAGTTTTCAAAAGTATCTGTAATCTGATTACAACATTTTTGCTGTTAACGTAACTGATTACATAGTTTTTTGTAATCAGATTACATGTAACTAATTACATTTAATCAGTTACTCCCCAACCCTGCAAACACAGGACAGCCTCACTTGATTTAATTATTTACCACTCAGTCATTACCACACAAAACACTTCAGCTAAAGTTGTGGTTCAAAGATAATGTGTGAATATGCAGGAAATAGACACAAGCATTGATCACGCCACTTGTGGACAAAGAAAATGATATGAAAGCTGTTTGAAGCTATCAAGCATATTTCTGGAAGAATCTGGCATGAGCGAGTGGTATCTGTGTGATATTATTGTGTCACTCACTGCTCTGGCAGACTGGCAAGCAGACGGGTACTGTGGGTGTAGGTGTGTATTCTGCCATATGGTCAAGTACAATCAAAGCAATGTACCAGACATTGACCATCTGATGAATCATAAACCAGTCTCCATTTGCCAGGCGACAGACTTGCCAATATGATATCTCAGTCACAGAGGCCTGACTGGAAATGACTGTTAGGTGACAACCAAGCAGATGGCTCAGCTCTGAGTCAGGGCCTGTAAATGTGATGACAGATGCCACCTTGTTTGGACCACTCTGGTTGGCTGACCTGTGCAGGCCTCTTGAAGCAGCCAGGTAGGCAGGCAGGCACCACCCAGGAGGTGGGTGGTGTAGTATATAGCGCTTGGCCAGGTTGCTGTGATCTGATGCCAAGTTGTCCTGGCGTTGATCACCGTAGAGATAGATCTTCACCATGCAGTATTAATATGATATGGAATGTTGCTGGCTGCCTACTCTGTTTTCACACTGTCAATGCTCTTGTAGCTGGCATATCCTCACTCATCAAATCAGCATACACTCATGTATTGTTAATTCCACCAACAAACATACTGTAGAGAGGGAATGGATTTTTCGCTTTTTTTTATGACACATTACACACCAACCCCTGAGCATTCATATCGTCCCTTACTGTGTTGTCAAACCTGAATTAAACGATATTGGATTTCAGCTCTTTTTTTATGATGCTCTGAAGCATCATACTAAGTTTGTATTAGAACGGGCACATGAGGAATGTGAAGTGCACCAGTAATAATAGAGAAGAGAAGGCTGCCTACATCAAAAAACTGAATCCAGGACCTCTCTCTGGTCCGGCGTCCATCCGATATGGGGTGAAGAGGGTATCAAGAGAGTTAGGAGGTATCACCCCACCCCTGGGCAGAGAGAGATGGCCTTAATAAATCAAACGTTTTAACTCGATCTGAGACTTTGTAACCGTCAGTAGGACATCCCGTTTCATTACTGTGCAACGAGTGTTTTTATCGCGTGGTGCTCGGAGCGTACTTGATACTGCCATGATCCCACTGTTCATATTCTTTGTTATACTTAAACAAGGGGATTTTTTGTCTGTTATCTATATTGGACCCACCGGATTACTGTAGATACATGGCTGTTTTTTCCTTTTCCTGATCAATGCGTGTTGTCTTTTCTTTTTAGCCAGAACACACAGTACCTGGTTAAGCCGTCTGTATTTGTTTAAGCAGATTTGTTTTATAAAGGGCATTTATCTATCCACGGAGAGAAAGTAATATCAGATTCCCAGGCCGCCTACACAGAGCCCGTAACAGATCTAAGGCTGTGCACACATACCAGCCTTCTCAAGTAGCCTTATGGCAAACAGTGTTCCCACACATTCACTTGCCAGGCTGCAATTCCTCCACAAGAGGAAGTAGATACAGCGAAATTATCTGATACTTCTACTTTAAAAAGTATTGGAGATGCCCCAGTTCTGAGACTCCAACCAACAAACATATGTCTAAGTACAAGTCTAATTCTCAGCCATTACCCATCATCCTCCCTGACCCTGGTGATACAGCTCTGTCCCTCGCAACTAAACTCAAGGCCATCTGATGATGACGTGTTGTTTGGGCAACAAATTCTGGAAGCTATTCAGTTACAACTGGTTATAGAGTTTAAAGTGTAAGACAATAGCAATGTTATTTTAACCTCATCCCAGAAAAACAGCTTTTGATTAAACGGACCCTTTGTTCTCTGTCATCTCAATGTTTTTTGTCATTTGGAAGAGAGCATAATTTTTTATTCAAAACTTTGTACATTATTATGAAAATATCATACTAATGAATGTTTACAGAAAGCATACATGCTACGAGCTGACTAAGCCAGAGTAAGTCTAGTCTCCATTTTTTATTTTATTTAACTAGGCAAGTCAGATAAGAACCAATTCTTATTTATTATGACACCTACCCCGACCAAACCCTAACCTGGACGACGCTGGGCCAATTGTGCGCCGCCTTATGGGACTCCCAATCACAGCCGGTTGTGATACAGCCTGGAATCGAACCAGAGTCTGTAATGAAACCTCTAGCACTGAGATGCAGTGCCTTAGACCGCTGCGCCACTCGGGAGCCCAAATGTCTAAATAAAATAGACATACGTCTTTATTTTCAGAACAAGCTCATAGTGAAGTTAAAGAACTCAACGCAATCTATACCAACCTTATGGAGTCACAATGCAAAGCACTGACTATCAATCATCCATTACAACACCTTATTCCTGACCCAATTCTGATCTACTTTCAAAGACCCCATGTTTTGTCTGAAGTTGGGCTGTTGCCTGTAGGGGTCAAGTAGCCCTGGCTGAAGTTGATGAGACTTCTCAGACTGAACTGACGTCTCGAACTAATGTTGTAGTTAAAGGGGCAGTGCTGTTAAACTTGATTTGCCTGTTTTATTTGTTTTTATATTTCCACACCATGAAGTTGATATAACACTCTGAAATTGTGAAAATTATGATAATGCCATTTCTGAGTAAGAGCTGTTTGAACCTTCATCAGGGTATGGGGGTGGGCATTAGACCATCCTATCAACCAATCAGGGCTGTGTATGTAAATGTCTTCACATTTGTCTCATAACGCCCACTTGATCAGACTGAGCATTTCAATGGCCAAAAAAGGCTCAGGAATAAATTTGAAAAAAATATATTTTGGAGTTATTTTCATGAAATAAACACACAGTGATTTATTAGACATACAGTGATTATTTAAAAAATACAATTAAAAAGACTGCATGGGGACTTTAAAGCATGTATTCACCACTAGGACAGATAGTATCTGAGCTCCTCGATCATGGCAGGTTCTAATTAGGCATATATTCATCAGTAGGACAAGTGCTATGGACATGTGTCTCTGTGGACATGTCCCAGTGGTAGTTAGGCATGTATTCACCACTAAAACAGCCCCAGGATCCCCTTCCACTGCCAAGCTCCTCTGTCTTTGTCAAAATCTGGCTGTCATGGTCTGGCACGGCCACAAACCCATTTGTCATATCTCTGCCCTCATTAAGTTATCATAGACAGTCAGAGAGATGGCTTGGCCCAGAGGTCTGTCTGTCTGTCTGTCTGACTGTCTGTCTGTCTGTCTGACTGTCTGTCTGACTGTCTGTCTGACTGTCTGAGTATAAGCCATCTCCTGGACCTCTAGAGAACATCTGAGACAGAGATCGATTTGAATAATTTAAGTTTTTAGCCAAAGATTTAGGTTGTTCTGACGGTGTTTGATCCAGCTGTTCTTTGAATGCTTTGATGCTAGATATGTGTGTCAAGGCTTGATGTGTGTCCCATAGCTACTACAGTATTTAGGGTGTCTCTCACTTTCCTCCTCTCTCCGAGTGGTGCGAGTGACTGAAGGGTCATGTGGTGCGAGTGTACGGTATCGAGCAGGTCCTTGCGTGTGTGTGGGGGGAGAAATGGAGAGAGCATAGGAGTGTGTGTGGGAAGAGATGGCACAAACGTGTGTGTGTGTCTGTGTGAGTGGGGGGGACAGGTAGGTGTGTGTGTGTGTGTGTGTGTGTGTGTGTGTGTGTGTGTGTGTGTGTGTGTGTGTGTGTGTGTGTGTGTGTGTGTGTGTGTGTGTGTGTGTGTGTGTGTGTGTACATCTACATACGCGTGTGTGTTTGCGGGAAAGGTTACAGCAGGTGAGTACGTGAGTGTGTGGGGAGGCTCAGTGGTTCAGATTCCCTGTCAGCCTACGCAGCTGATGGGGGAGGAAGGACTGCTGCTGGAGATACCAAACCTCTCCTTTTGGAGACATGTTGCTCTGATGGACTGCTATGGTAACTTTCCCTTAGCAACATCGTACCGTTCTACAAGACGTAATGAGGATGAGACAACGTAAGGTGATGAACCCCGAGGGAGAATACGATAGGCTCCCTTGTGCTTTTGCTGTTCAGAATGAGATCATCAGCAATTGTCCTCTCTGCCCCATCTATGCCTTCCAGCAAAATAACGCAGAAACATTTGGCACTTGAATGTGTTAGTGTCCTGACCCTGACAACTCTATGTCCTTACAGTACAATGTAATAGTGTAGCCATGTATATAATACACAATGAGTCTGAGTGGACATCCACTGAATGCTGGCGACAGAGTGACTCACCAGACGGTGGGGGCGTGCTAGGGTTCGTGGGGCTCTGGTCCTCTCCTCTGAGGCTGTGTCTGGGGTGCTGGTGGCTGAGGGCCATGGGGTGACCCTGGGTCTGTGCTTGGGTCTCAGTCTCCTCTCCTGGGACTGGCTGGTGCCACTGGCTCCTGGCTTTCTTCAGCCAGCGCCCACCCAGACCCCACTTCTCCAGGTATACTCTGCACAGCTCATAGTTCATGGCCGAGTAGTAGAGGAAGTCCAAGGCTAGCAGCACCATGACGAAGAAGCCATAGATCCACACTCCTACCAGGGCTGTATAGTTACTGTGTGGGAGCGATAGGGGAAATAGAGAAAGTGAGAATGGCATAATATATAATTATATCTATTCACCTTTTTGTATGCATTTTAAGCATATTTTTGGTAAACATATATTATGTTTAAGAAAGTGTTACTGAGATGTAAAGGGTGATTCTAATTGCCTATCCATCTTAATATATCTCGCTCTTCAAACGTTGGTCCCAGTTTTTCATCCCAACACATTTATTAATGCATTTCACACTCCATAAGGATTTATGTGGTCCCCATTAGCACCTTCTTCAGATTCACGCTCCGCTCCATAAATCACCTGTACGGTAAATGTCTGCAAATAGTTTCCAATTACAGTAACCTGT